>NC_051847.1:84413374-84437178 GCF_002237135.1 Teleopsis dalmanni | reverse complement strand
CAACAACAACCAGAAGAAAACAAAATAAAATTTCCTTTTTTATTTGCTCCTTTATTTGCTCCTATTGTGGCTTTTTAGTTTAGTTTAATTTAAATTTTATTTTTATTTACGAAATAAAAATTTATTTATTTTATTGTTTTTATAGGAGATTCGAAATTTGGTCAAAAGGATTCCTGTTTTATTAAGGAAAACCATTAAAAACTTTTTTCTGCCCTTTGTTTAGGCAAGAAAATGAATTGTTCATCCTGTCTCTAGGCGAGTTCGTCCTTAAGTGTTGTGGTCAAATAATTATAAACAATTCTATATAAAAGCCACAGGCAAAACCATTTAAATATGTCTTAATAACAATGTCCTGAGTCTTCCAAATATTTTCATACCCAATTTTTTTTCCTTTCCAGAGCCAGGCGTATGATTTGCTTTCAATTCATTTGACAATTTTGCAGGATTTTGAATATTTTTATTGCTGCTTGCAAAACAATTAAGAATTAATTAAAATCAATTATTTACTTTCGAATAAATTTCTGTTTTTGCATAATTAATGAAACATAATTTAATTAAAGCAAACAAACGAACCCGATTTATTGGAATTCCAAAGCAACCACAAGGAATTCAAGTTATGTCAAATTTTTTGAATAATTTTACTAAAAATGCAGCAAATCAAGAGAAATGCAAAATTTTTCATATGAAATATACACAACACTAAAAATATACAATGTTGTATTTAGTGGGAGTGATGAAGTAAGATAGCAACAAAGGTTTTAGTAGGAAAATAAATAAAATTGCAGAAATACGACATTTACTCATATGAGATTGCTACTACGTTCAGTATTTCACTAGTCTTAACATGCCTTATGAGATGATTCATATAAACGATGCAGAAATATACAATTATCTGGACACCACCATACTTACTTACTTACATACAGAATACTTACTTACTTATTTGGCCATACAACCCGTTACCGAGTTTCCACCTGAAGCAGCATATCTCTCTAGGCGCCTCTGCTGAGTGCACGCCTTCTCTAGTCTCGTACATCAAGTATGGTTAGTACTCCGTCAACTTAAACACTTCACCGGAGACACGGTCTAACTCAACGTCTTCTTCCTCCAACTAATGCTTCTTACAGCTTCATTCATCTTCATCCATTCTTACGACATGACAAAGCCAGCGAATCCGCTGGATGTTAATTCGCTGAATTATATCGATGTCTTAATAAAACTCGTACAGCTGAAGATACATTCATATACGGTAGTCGTTGTCAACTCGTAGAGGACCAAAGATCTTACGAAGAATTTTCTCTCGAACACTTCCAGCGCATCATCATCATTTGTAATAACATTTATGCTTCTGTGCCATACAGCAACACAAGAAGGATAAGCGATAAGCTTTACATCCCAATCGCTTCCTGAGCCCAAATCAACAACTATTAGCAATGGTGAGATTCTTCGTCTTATCTTCAAGCTGTCATCATTGTTGCTCGTTACGCCTGTGCCAGGGTACATAAAATTCTTGTCATATTCGAAAATATAATCGTCAGCTATTAGCTCGGCGTCCAAGTAATGCAAATTTCTACCATGAACTGACATATATTTCGTTTTGCCCTCATTTACCGCTAAGCCCATTCTTGCAGATTCCTTTGTGATTGCTGCAAAGACAGCTGTAAGATCACCCACAATAGTATCGAAAAGTTAAGTAAAAAAATTAAGCAATAAAGCTATAGAAACTTCAAATCTGCAATGCAGTCGCTGAACCATTTCTATATAGAGCAGGAAACTGATGAACAAATGGCAAGGAGCTAAGCAAAGTTACTGTCGTAGAATGAAGTGCTTAAGATGTTTTGTAATCAAAACCAGACAGAAAAAAAAGCTCGAAACGAATTATGTCTTTGATATTTTTATTAAAATTTTTTACTCAAAAATTTATTTCTAAAATTAAAAGGTACACATTTAAGCAGTTTCTATAACTTAATGACAAAGAATTCCTAATTTATACTCGGTAAATGCTTAAAGTCGCTTATAGCATTTAATAAGAATTTACAGTTGCATCAAACCTGTCATCCAACGAACTATTCTGTAAATCAACTTATATGGTCCTTACTTGGGGAACTATATTATGTTTTCCATAAAAAATTAAGAATACAGAAGTTTAAACCTTTACCATCGATATATAATGTTGTGGGTGACTGTGGTCAGTCAAGAACTCCCACACGCATGCTGCAAATAAAGCCAGAAGTAAGAATACCTCTTGGGCACCCAAAACAAGAAGAAGAAGAAACTATGTTTTTATTAATTAAATTAATAATTTGAATGATTGAAAAATATTAGTTAAAAAGAAAAAATTATTAAGCATGTGTCAGTATACAATTAATTTAATTATTTACTTTTGATCATACATATTATTTTGATTAAGCTATCGTAAAGGAACCAGAATATCATTTAAGTAGGACTGTGCATAGAAGAAACAATTTTTAATCAACCAGATTTAGGTTTGTAGTTTGTATCATGTTAAGTTATGTGAAATTTTTATGACTCTCTCAGTCTAAAACACTGAAGTGACTTATAATAGTCTCACTGAAAGAAAATCAAGGTCACTATAAATACTCAACTATTGTTAGGTAAGAGAAAGAAAGATATTGAGGCGATCAACATATCCAGCAATCAATTTCTCTTGAATAGAAAACATCTGCCGATTCGACGCTGTACGAGGGTAGGTATTTTTGCAATAAGGCGTTACAGCGCACTACATCGAAATCATCCACAATAGGCACCCGGATGTAAACAATACTGGTATAATGAGGGATATGCCGTTGATGAGGGAAGAATTTTGTAGAAATACCGAATGAGTGTAAGTAGAAAACAGGGGTGAGTACAATTAAAAACCCAAGATCGACCAACCGAACATTTTCCTCGTCAGTAGAAATACTCAGTGTGTCTCTTTTGCGACTGCGTACGTTGGGCTTTGTAAAAAGAATGAAATACTACAGCTGTGAGTAAGTGGTTACATATTCGATCGGTGTACACTAAAATATAACCATTAATACGTAAATAGACACCGTGAAAATATCGGATATTATTGCTTTTTGTAAAATTTGATGTTTTGAACATTGCAATTTTCTTTTTTTTTGGTAATCACTGCAACAGAAAATAGTCAAATATTTTTAAAACTTGTAAATAATTGAAACTAATTTAATTCTTGTTGAATAGATTATATTGTATAGTAGTAATCAAATGTAATCATATCATTCTAGTCATTAAAAGATTAAGTGTGTTGACTCCAAAACGCCACGTACAAAAACTCATAGCCATAGTAAAACTAATCAGAGGTATAAAATTTAAGCCCTGTGAACGACAACATACTTACTTTGAATTTTATCCTTATGATTCCTTATGAATTTTATACATTGTGGTAATTTCTTGATTGGCCATATCTTCCAGATGATAGCATTGGATATTATAAAATCATTTCATCGTTTTCTCGAAGAGTACACATACAAAATCTCATTAGTTGCTCATTGGCGTTGAAATGGATATACAATTATATAAATTGATCGTTGTAAAGACTGAAATAAATAGAGTAGTTTCATCTGGCATCTTTCCAATTATTCACACATTTCATATTCTTTTTTGTCTTTGATGAACTTAAGCTTATCACGCTATAAACTTCCGTTTTTTACGATTTTTCGCTTTTTTCTAATTTTCTTCAGAAATCCTTATTAAGTTACTATGCAATCCACTTAAATATTTTTTCTGTACGTTCGCCATTTTCTTTTGTTTCTGTAAAAATTACTTATTTAAAGTTTTCTGTAATCTCTGTCTTCCAACATTCTTCTAACACAATTAACCTATCTTAATCTCTATTCATCAAGTGATACAACTCATTGTGGTACATTATACTCTACGTTCCATCTCCTAAAAATCTTCTCATGATTTTCCTTTCATAAATCGATAGTTTTTTTATTAGTTTCAGTTTTCGAAATTTCAGAGTTTCGAAATCTGTGGATGTCACACACATGACAGTTTAAGTCTGTATATATATATATATATTCATATTCAGTATTTACCAACCATAACTTCCTCAATATCAATAGCTTTTGCCTTAAAGATAACATACAGCATGCCCAGCTCGGTACCTAACATTCAGCCATGACTCAAATAGTTAAATGTATTTCTAATAAAGCACCTCCCGGGAACCATGTTATTCTTTATGAAAACAGCTAGAGCAGTTATAAACAAAACTTCCCGGAGAAGGATGTGAAAAAATTCAAAAGAAATTTTAACCATAAACCATTGTCTTTAGGTATGAAGTGGCTTTATATAGAGGATGTCGTTATTTGTTATCTTATGTTATATATCTTGTTGTTATGCGACAAAATATTAAGTTTGAGTTTGAGCTAAATGAGTTGATGAAATAAAACAACTATAACCTTAATTTAACCTATCTAGCAAGATTAGTGCTGATATACGGACAGACAAATTATATGACATGCGATGAACCATTAACTGTGAGTTCATTTAGCTAAGGGAGTTGGTCAACTAAACTGACTGACAAATTACCCTAACTTAATCTAACTAGCAAAATTATTGCTAATGTGGAGGCAAGTAAAGAACATGGCAGGATCGCTCATCCTCATGACGATGGGCAATGAGTTCATCGACTAAATTGACTATCACATTTGGCTTAACCAAATAGGTTAATACCCTATTTGGTTAATGCGATAAAGCATTAGCTAAATGAATTGGCCAACTAAACTGACTGGCAAATTAACCTTACTAAATCTCGCTAGTAAGATTATTGCTAATGTAGAGCCAAATTAAACAACATGGCAGGATCGCTCGGCCTCTCGACGAAGCATTAAATCTGAATTTATTTAGCTAAATGAGTTTATCGACTTGACCGACTACCACATCTGGCTATCTATATCTCCATATTACTGCTGATATGCCGACAGACAAATTAAGTGACAGCAAGAGGATCGCTCGATCGTCTTCAAGAATATTTATAGTTTGTATAGTCTCAACGTTTCTTTCACGGCATTACACTCAATGTACCATTAATTTCTTTAATGAATTGTGTGTAGAATATATGAAAGTGTATAAACATAAATTTGTATCAAAAATTTTACAATACCATTAATTCTTATTGGTATAAAAATGTAGGGTGTATAACATAAAACTGTATAAAAGTAAATTTGTTCAAAATTCATAAATTGAATTTTCATAGAAAAATATTTATGCATTTTAGTTTTGTCCGGAATTTTTTTTTTTATTTTTTTTTTTTTATTTTGCTGAAACCTTTTCAATATTTCAGGATTATATTGCTTACAACCCCATTTCATCATCAAGTTTTAGAAGAAATTATTTAAAAATTTTATTTCGAAACGAAATCGAACTTCAATTTGCACATTAAATTACAAATACGATACGAAATCCATAACGAAAATGGCTCAAGGCGAAGGCATTAAAAAAACATTTCAATATTTTTGTATCGAAGCAGCAGAACTTAAAATCGAATCGAATAAAATGCAAAATAATTTTGGGGCAAGAAACTGAAACAAATATTTGCACAGCCCAAATATTAAAAAGTTGTTAAAAATCATATTTTTTTATTGTTGTTGTTGTTGTTGCGTTACGTTGCGTTACGTAGAATTTGTCATATGAAAACATGGCAGAGCCCGATCTCATAGAGTTGCCATAGCTCTGCATTTAACAGTTTGTAATGGGGCAGGGGTAGGGGGGTTGGGGACAGTGTCCTTTTCAAACACAAACTGTACCAAAGGATGCACAAAATTATCATATTGAATCAACGAATTTCGAATTTGAAATGTTTTTTTTTTTTTGTTTTGTTTTTGAAGCTGAAAATGTCAAACTCACACTTCACAATCGTACGTTTGAACCCCAAGCATGGAAGCAAAATAATATAAAAAAAATAAAATAAAAAAAAAATTTAAAAAAAAAAATATTGTATAAATAAAAATAAAAATTAATATTAAAAAGTATATTTTGAAAAGGAGTAACTTTAAAATTGTCACTGTTGAGATACTTTTTTGAAATAAACTTTTTAAATTCACATTCAACGGTAAAAGCAAAAGCAGCGGCAGCGACAGCGACAGAAATAACGTCAACTTCAACTTCGACTTCAACTTTTAAATTGCATTCAACAAAAATTTGCAAACACGTTTTACCTTTTGTGTTGATACTCGTACGTTTACACACACACACACATACTCGCCAAATACCATACAATCGTTGGTGACTGCCATGCAACATCAAATTAGTCCTTAATACGTGAAGCTGACAATTCACCCTTTCCCACCCACACCGCATCATTTAGGCTGCCCTCACCAAATGTGCACGACAGTAAACATGTCTCCAACGCGACACAGATTGCAAATTTCGTCTGCATATGTGTTTGTGGCCATGTCCAGCGCACAAAACGGGCACAAATAAACATAAACAATTATTGCTCCATTTCCCACCCAACACATTCACTACTCACTACTCACTTCTCACTGTACACTGCGTACTGTACACTGTTCACTCTGTCATCCCCACCAATACAGTTGAAACTAAGCAGAGCAATTGCAAGTGCTTGTGTGGTCAAAGCACACATACGAACCAACCACACAGTAGCATCAAAGCGCAAACAGCTGCGTCAGCAGCGACGTATGTTCGCAGTCTAATGGTCGCAGCATATGTCGAGTGACATTATTTGTGCAACAGTTTCCATGGAAGGCTCCAGCGTACAGAGATTTTTAATATACAAGTGTACGTTGTGTACTTTTTTTGTGTTATGTGTAGTTGTGTGTAGTTATGTGTGGTTGTGTATGTTTTGTGTATTTGTTGAATGATGTGCTTGATTGAGGCATGACGTAATTTTTACTCACAATATTGAATGGTTGGCATCGATTATTAATAAAATTTTATGATTTACTTGTTGTGTTGAAAGTTATTGCAGCCGACAGCCAGTCCCCGTCCAGGGAGAAGAGCACACAAAAATGTGTATTTTACACAAAATACATCAAAACTAAAATTGAACAAAATTGTAGAATTTCAGTAAGAAAGTTGCGTGGATTATAACTGTTTACAACGCAAAGAACCTCACACACACACACACATACACACTGACTAAAACGAACGCAATTTAAAATTTAATATTGGAAGGACTTAATTAGTTTCTACTTTGTAAATATTAATTACGGAATGTCATTAGAACTTTGCTGGGGGTCTTCTCTGTGCGTTCCTATAAAACCATTCAAAAATCCACAAATAAATTATAAAGGATTTAATATTAAAATAGATTTGTGTTGAAATTCAGTTCAATCAAACAGTCCTTTTGGAGACGAAATCTTTGCTATGGACCTGAGGATTAGTATATCACACCATCTCTTCGTTTCTAACATACCATAACATTTCAGGCAGAAATCTACACAATCCTTAGAGCATGTGCTCTTACTTTAAACATGGACTTTAGTGGTTTCTTCCCGCCTATATTGTAATTGACAGTCAGACAGCTATTTAAGCTTTATCAGCAGTCTGAATTTCATCTAAATTAGTGCAAAAATGTAAAGAATTTATTGATGTACTAAGAGATCCAAGGTAACTTTAATTTGGGTTCCCGGGTATTCTAATATTGTAGGGAATAAGCGTGCAGATGAGCTAGTTAGATTGGGAACCTCTTCTACTAATACACCTTTTTCAATCCCTGCCCCAAATAGTGATTTTGCCCATACCGCTTCAGCTGTCATATGAAGAGCTTGCATGGCCAATGTATTCCAAATGTAGAACCTCTTACTCGAAACACAGAAACAAATCAGAGTTATCTAGATTAATATCTGTTTTTACAGGGCACTAAATAATAGGACGGCATGAAGCTAGGCTTGGCCTATTCTGTGGCAACTCCTGCAACGCGTGTGTACCAGCTCTCGCAGAAAGGACACCGGGACATCTGTTGTGTCTATGTCCAGGCTTAAGCCAGAACTAGGCTTAAGTTTCTGAGAGCCCAATCTTTTACACACTCAGCGATATCTTCAGCATTAGCAATAGCCAGACTCTTGCCTTTATAAATGCTTCCGACTGGTTCTAGTTTGACCTTTCGAGAATTTGTGGATTCAAAACGGCTTTCTTAGTTAATTAAGAAGAATTCATTTCTCCCTCCACTTCAACTAACTAACTAACTAACATACTGACGAAATAAGTACTTTTTGCTCTCTCGAACACCTTCAAACAGCTCTCAGAATCATTGATATGTTGTTTTTTTTTTTTGGGCCACTTCGAAAAGACCGATCACATAGACAAACGTTCAATGGAAATGAAAATTTATGTTACTTTGAGATTTTTAAGGCATCAGTTGTCGTCTATGACTTCACTTTAGGGATTGCGAAAATGATTTTGTGATGTTTTTGATTTTGATGTTTTCCGGTGCCGCAACCTTTTATATTATGATAACCCGTAATGATCTATAGATCAGATGGCATGAAAGAAATTACCAATACATATGGATAAGTTAGGATGTGGGTAAGTAATGGTAGTGTTAGATAAAGGAAGATTGTCTTGGAGTTAAAAGAGATTGGTTTTGGGTGGGATAATCCTTCAAATGTCATGCAATTTTCGTAGGTATCATTTAAAAGTTGATACTGCCACTTTTTAATATTTATATGTAAAATTCATTAGAGGCGCTACCAGTGTGTAATACTATAAATTTATTAGCGAATATGTTAGAATTATTCAACTTTCTAACTAAGTCATCACTAACTAACTAAGTGTTTCTATCATATACTGGGTTTTAAAGAACATTAGAAACAAATTTTCTGTTTCTAGATTATTATTGTACTGTCACGTTGAAGATAAAGTAAGTCCAGCCTTCAATATCATATCTAGGTCATTGACAAACGTTGGAAGCCGTAATAAGGGACCGGATAATTTTTGGTTATTAGCTATAACTTTCGAAGTACTTCTTCATATTTTATATTTTTAGTTGTAATTGTATTGGCATCTAAAATTATCAGAAACACAATCTTTAAAGAAATTTAGCAATGAGAAAAACTTTTTATAATTACTCATTTCATTTAAGATATTTTATATATGTTATATTAGGTGATTGTCCACGAAATGGAATCATTATTTTTTTACTTTAATCAAAAGAAAAATGTATTAAAAATTTATTTTGTTTCAAGAAACTTCTGGTGAACTTATGAAAACTTACACACCCACTCAACCGACTTGCGAGAACTGGCTTAAACGATTCAAAAGTGGCAAATTTGATGTCAATGGCAAAGAACATTTTGATCTATCAAAAAAGTTCGAGAATGAGGAATCGGAAGCGTTATTGAAAGAAAACTCAGCTCAAATAAAAACGAACCTGCAGAACACTTAAATGCCACAGTCATAAGCAAACGTCACAAGCCATGAAAATTTTCTTCCAAAAAGAAGGAAAATGGTTACAACATGAACTGACTGAGGAAGTCAACATTGAAAATCGTTTAATGGTTTGCAATTCTTTGCTTACAAAATACCGAAAATGGCATTTATTGCATCAAATTGTGACTGACGATGAAAGATGAGTTTGCCTCAAACCCTGTAACCCATAAAATCATAGGTTCATGCAGACAAGAAGAGTTCGTCAACAGCAAAACAAAATATTTATAGTTATGTTGTACATTTGGTGAGATCGGAAAGATACGGTGTATAACCGATCAATATTTAATAGATTTGAATAATGCATTGCACGAAAAACGTCCGATTCCAGTCAATAAACAACATAATACTAGATTCACACGGGTGTTTTGTTATTAATTTTAGCTGTCAATTGTTGTGGCTTTCAATGCAAAATGAAAATTTTAGACCCCTAAAATTACAAACATAACTCTCGTATTAATCTTCTTCCTGTAATCTCCCTCCCTTTATTACTGGAATGAAGTTTCCACATTGCTATTGGAAATATTCTCCATTTATTCCTAAGACGTGGTTTTAGTGGATTCAAGTCTCGCATTGTAGTTTTCGATGCTTTTCACCTACCGGAAAAAAACAAAACTCCCGTGTGAGTCCAGAATAAAATGATTTTGCTGCTCAGTAATGCCCGATCACATGTCGCAAGATAAGTAAAAACACTAATACTTCCTACGAGCATTAGAAACACTTAAATAGGAAATTTTACTGCTTCCCTATTCCTCCCTATTCACCAGACTGTGCTTCATCAGATAAATACTTCTTCCAATCAATATAAAACACTCTGCAAGACCAGCACTTCAGAGACCACGAAAAAATGAAAAATGCTTCGATGAATGGATCGCATCATAAGAGAAACAAATTTTTTTTCATGAAATCCATAAATTGCCAGAAAGATAATCAAAAGTCATAGGTAACGATGGAATATTCCAATGAACTAAGTTATGGCTTTACTGTTTTCTATATATTTTCCGTAATTAAAAAATCATTTTGAATACAGACATTACTATAAATATATATACTTCGAGTTTTTGTTATTTTCCATTCTACAAATGGTCGTTTAGTTCAAATTTCAACCCAAACCCAATCTTATGCCTAATTGGTTTAATTAAGCCTCATACACAAGCACGATGAGATTAATGCTGGTAAAAACTGTAACTAGGGTATTTAATATTAATTGTAATAACAGTTATATTATTAATGAGAAAGAGAGTATAGCGCCAACTAAGTCATCTATTGTGCCATTCTTCTATAAATGCTCCTGATATAATCCAGTCAGAACGCAACTATATTGCCAAACTGTACAATAGTCTTTGATTTAACCGTACAGATCTTCAGCAGAAATAATATATGCTATATATATATTTTTTAATACCACCTATAAATGGTAGCTACTAACCGGTTCATACTATATTAGGAAAGCATTCTGAAAAAGCAAACGCAATCTATTTGTTACTCATTTACTGTTTATATATTTGTTCTATATATATATATTTATTTATTTATATATAGATATATACAGTAATCTCCCTATATCACGGTAGATTAGTTCCGCAATATAGGGGTATTCCCTTATATACACGTACAAAGGCACGCAAAGCTAATGAACTGTACAAATATCCTCGTTATATGGGAGAATATCCTCGTTGTAAGGGTACCGCGTTATAGGGAGGATTAATGTATTTATTTATATACAGATAAATAGTCATTTATTTATTATATTTAAAAATATTTATTATTCTAATCATTATTACTCATCAACCACTTAAAACTAAAGTCACATATTTTCAATTAACATTGCTATTAACGTAACGCCATGATGTTTTCGGTGTGGTCACATATTACATTTAAAGAATTAATCAATTTTAATCAGCCCTCTTAGGAAGGTATTTATCACATTTTCACCTTAACATAATTTGTGCATTCTATTATTAAAAAAGTATACTATATAAGTTTTTAAATAATTCATTCAAACAAACTTAGGAGACCTGTAGGGCCGATTTAGCCACCCTTACCATTTCAACTAATCTTTGCATGACCTAGACCTAGGAGATCTACTACGGTGAACATTTCTTCACCAATATTCTTATATATATAAATTAAATATTTGTATGTTTTCAACTTTCCCAGCAAATGTTAATTTTTCAATCTAGCGATACACATCTATTAGATCTATGGATGACCCCGGTCAAAAAGTTTTACCAAAATTAGCTACATCATAGTATTACGAGTTTACGAATTTATCTTTATTGTAATTTTTTCATTAAATGGATAGTTCAACAAGACTCCACCACGAATCATGTCGCTCCAGCTTAACTTCATAAACTAATCGCATGTGCTACTACCGCCACCAGATCGCGTTGTTCGATGAAGGGGTAAATATACGAGGGTTGTGTTTTGATTGTGACAGAAAACAATGAGAATAACACCAAATCTGATTGTATTATATTAACGACTTATGGTTTTTATTATTTATTTTTTTTTATCAAAAACATAAAAATATAATAAATAATTCCAAATAACAAAACACCTCTGGTAAGAGAATCTCGTTTCTACCCTTCATAGTACCCAGAGTCAAATTATTAATCCTTAAATCATAAAAGTATTTAGTGTTTTGTGGAAGGACAATGTTTAATAAGTTATATTTGTATTGTTAACGGAACAATGCAAAACAATAGCAAAAACCAAAATATCAAACACCAAATGTGTCCTGAAAAAAAATTTCCGACAATAGAACATTGCCTCGAATTTGTGCCAAAATGCCATATGGACAGGAATTCCAGTTTGGCCCAAGCGAGAACATTAAATAAGTTGTTTGGGATGTCAAAGTAATTTTTATTATTAAACAACACATACAATGGACATGCAGTTAAATATTACATAAAATAATCTATTTAAATAGCGGACAAGAGGTTGGAGGGGTTGAAATTTAATGTAACTGACCATTGGACGAATATCGAATACAAGCCCCTCAGTATCACTAACCCGAAGAACAAGTCTAACGCGTTTTACAAGTTTCAAATATGCCAAGAGTTTACAGGACTCTAAATGGGACGATTATTCATATGCAAAACATATTTTTTTTAGATAATAATCAAATAGCAAATAATGATAACAAATACTTTGTGATATTTGTTCTTCAGTATCATCATCTATACACGTAATTGTAAACTAGTATTTTTTTAAAAAAATATTTATTGTAATTTTATTCTTCCATTTAATTTGCGATATCCTCTAAACGTTATAATAAATGGCATCACAATGGAATAGTTGACGTAAGTGGATTCAAGTTTTTCCGTATCACTGCTGTAACTTAACACACCCTAAATTTTTTTAAGTGAACATGTGATCTACAGGTGATACAATACTTCTCCATAGATTACTCTATTCAAAAACAATTAAAATACAGATACAGTACCAATACACTGCACAAATAGAAAATAACAGTTATGATCTCTCGATCTCCACAAAGATTTGAGCGAACCAGAAGAAGCTTTGAGTCAGTGGCGTAACTACAGGGCAGCGACTGGAAGCAACGCTTTCGGGCCCACGAATTTAGGGGGCCCCTTTATAAATTTATGTATTCATTGTATTTATTTTTAATAAATTCTCAAAAGTGGAACGAAACGATTTGCCGTATAGTTGTGCTTCAATCCTTAATTTCTATCGGTGCTATATTTAAATCTGAATCTACTCCATATTGCAAAATAGTCCATTAACCATTAACATATACCAAATTTTATTGGAGTATCTTTATTAAAAACGGAGAAACCCAATATCCGGTTGTTAAGTTTATATGGCAGCTATAAGAAATAGTAGTTTAATTTCAATCAAATAATATGGTGATCAGGAGCCGTTCCCAAAAAGTATGTATTTAAAATTTCATTCGAAGAGTTCAAAAGCTGAGAGAGTAGTTTGAACTGAAAAGGTATATATATACTTTACTGATATATACTTTATAGTATTTGCGACTATACAAAAAAATACAATTGAGAAGCAGATACCGGAACAACTGTTGTGTTTATCTCCAAGTTTATTCAGATCCATACTTAAGCTTTTAGTGTCCCAATATTTAATTCACTATTATTTTTAACATAATATTTGACAAATACTTGCATGTGAAATCAAAACGGATGATTTGATCGCTTCGCACCTACCAACTTACATAGTCATAGATTGAATGCTATCAATCGTGCAAAGGTGCAGAGTATATTTGCCACGGATTGAGTGTCTCTAAGCTTTAAGCTTAATAATGCTATGAGGAATAAGTGAATATTAAACTCAAGAATTTTAAAACCGATCTGTATATGTAATATGGAGCTATTTAACACAAAAGCTATTTTTGTCATTGAAAATTCATAAAGATCAGATCCGAAAGCAGTGGACTATTAGCAATTACTAAAAAGTTTATTATCAATAGCAAATGAATCGATAATTCAATCTCCACATCTTTGCATAAGAAAGATCTCCATATAGCACAATCTGCGGCTGCAAATTATCGTAATTGTAACATACTATATATGTGCTTCTTAATGGCACTTTTTGTGTTGTATGTATGTTAGATATACAATCAGATATACAACAGAAATTTTTTACTAAATCAAGATGAGATTTGGATCATATATATGTTAATATATTTTATTACAATTAGAGTATTTACTATATTGGACGCTATGATTTAAGGAAACCGTTGATAACATACGACTGAATATCACTATACGTGTTAATTTAAGTATCGTTCCTATCTACTCTTATCTTTTGTTATAAATATAACAAGTACATTATTTTACAAATGAACCTGGGATGAAAATACATTTTAAAAATCGACAAAAAGAAAAGAGTTTATTTTTTTTGGAATTTATTTAGAAACTACAAAACTAAGTTCTTTCGAAATGAACTCTTTTACCGCTTACTTTAAAAAACTGTAGTTTTGCTTCTAGATCCTTTAGGGTAATAATATTACATATTATACTCAACCGAAAAAATGGCATCATCGCCATTGTTTTCAAAACAAGGAAATAATGTAATTCGGCCAACTTTTTAAAATAAACTTCTATTTCATCGATTATGTGGTTCCTTTAAACCATTTCTCCAGGTTTAAATAAAGTAAATGGTCTCGAATGGCTACATCTGATGAATATGATAAGTAGCAATCTATTAGCGCTCGTGCATTGTCTTAATGGAAGATTAATTTTTTCTTGACCAATTTGAAGGATTGTGCTTAAAAATATATCCAAAAAGTAGAACTAATCGCTATAAATACCTTATTGTTGAAACATCTGGATACATTCTCTGTGAATACCGAAAATTAAACAGAAGTAGACCTCTCTATCACAAAATGGAGTTGTTGTGCATATAACAGATGGAAAATGGATAACAAAATCAACCAAAATTCTCACGTTCATTAAGGTTCGATTAATGATACTGCTTAGTTAACTTAGTCATGTTGGGAGGAAGAGATAATGATGCAATGAACATAGTATTTGAAGCAGCAATCGAAAGAAAGCATAGAATAAGAATATGTCTTCGATGAGATGATCAAGTTATGGGGGTAATCGCGCTTGATATAGGTAGGAAACTGGAGAATTGCGGCTTCTCGAGTCGCAACAGAGAAACCTGGAGATTAATGCTACTTTAGGCCGAAACACGATAACTAGTTGTCATGGACAATTATGTAAATAAGTTAATGTTGATTAAATATTGTTTTTTATGTAGAAAAAAACCAAGCAACAGAGTCTTAATATACGTAATGGAGACTCTGTTTCAGGAAAGTCGACTACTGTTGCCAAGTATGCTGAATTTAAAGTAGTATGTGAAACTTGTGGGCTCTTGTAAAACTTATTGACTTTAAGTATTGTTGAGAAAATGGGTGGGAATTCATTGAATCCAGTATAAAGTTAGACATTTTCGTCTTTACAGCACTTTCGGCATTCGTCTGCCTATTCGTTAGCTCTATATAATATTGCAAAATTAAAACTTTTAATAGTGGAAAGTCCTTCTCATTTTTTGTCAAAACACAGGTTAGAACACAGCAGTGACGAACAGGGACCGTAACAGTTATCATAAAAAAAATAAAAATCATCTTATAACTGTTATCATATGCATTTTAAAATAAAACTCAAAAAATAATAATTAAATTTGATTTTTATTATATTCATCAAAAATAATAATTATTATATGCCTTTTATTTTTTTCGCGCAGCAATAACTCTTAAAATTTGCTTCTTATTTTAAAACGCACAAATAACTGGTATACTTGCGTTATATAATATAAAAAGCAAGAGTATCGCGCAAATTCTGCGCGATATTTTTAAAATGAAAATATAAAATGCAATTTTCATACAAGGTAGTTGTTTTTGCAATTCCATAGAAAATGTTTTGAAAAGGTTGGTGCAGGTAAAGATTTAGTTCAGTTTTTTGTTTTTGTATTTTACATACAAATTTGTTCTCCTACAAAATACGAATGTAAATACAAAATATAAATGCAAAATACAAAAACAAAAAACTGAACTAAATCTTTACCTGCACCAACCTTTCAAAACATTTTCTATGGAATTGCAAAAACAACTACCTTGTATGGAAAATTGCATTTTATATTTTCATTTTAAAAATATCGCGCAGAAATTGCGCGATACTCTTGCTTTTTATATTATATAACCGCAAGTATACCAGTTATTTGTGCGTTTTAAAATAAGAAGCAAATTTTAAGAGTTATTTCTGAGCGAAAAAAATAAAAGGCATATAATAATTATTATTTTTGATGAATATAATAAAAATCAAATTTAATTATTATTTTTTGAGTTTTATTTTAAAAAGCTCATATATAAAAAGCATGCATAATATTAAGGATAAAAGTTATTAGAATGATAACTATTTACTTAAATAAGAGTTTAGACAACTTTTTGTTGCTGCTTTTTTTCATAAAAAATTTTAAAATAACTGTTATTTTCGGTCCCTGGTGACGAATAAATATATTTATAATCGGAATCTTCATTATTTCCATTTCATTTTCTATTATAAGAAACAGCAATTCGTTATTTAAGAAAAACGCGGCAATTCATCCAAGTAGAGTTATTCGCATTATGAGTTTTAAGAAGTCTTCAATAAAAATACTTATCAAATACAAGCACCTTTTGGTTTTCGTCGTTTAACAACACTATTTACAATGTGTAATATTTTAAATTATACGATCTTAGAAAACACTCATAGTAGTAGACCGTTTTAATATACGTTCTTTAGTTATGGCTTTGTCAACGTAGACTTGATGTGGGAGGCATTTAGTGAAGACAACAATCAATTGGAATTAACAACAATTTTTCCAACATATGAAATGAATGTGGAAAGTAAGTTCTTTGGAGAATTATTACATAAAGTTGTTTGATTTAAATAAAATAAATATATTTAAATCAAAATAAGTTAATAATAATAAATGCAGTCAGTATAATTATAATATTAATACGGTCTTTGTTATAAATTTAGAAATATGTTTCATGCACATATACTCAGCCCTGTGGATTTATCATATTTATTGCATTTATGAGTACGAGTTTTTATTCATTTCGGTAGAGTCGTTTGTGTGGAACAAAATTTATCTTTAGATTTTACGAATATGCCGTAAACTCATTATTTTTAATAAATAAATATATTAATTTTCAAACATTATTTTATATCACAATGCATAATATCTGTGATAAAACGATATATATAATATATTATTAATGATAATATGTATATTTGTAATGAAATCAATAATAATTAATTTCCGTTCTATTTGAAATGGAAGCCAAACCATTCCACAAAATGAAACCAGACCTTCATGGCAGTGAGAATTATTTAAAAAGTTAAAGGGTTTAAAGAGCAGAAACCCCATTCAAAATTAATCGATAAGCTATATCCACACAATCAGAATACCAAATAAATGACGTGGTCTGTAGTGATAAGATATATATTGATGTTGAAGAATATTTATAGTTTATTCCGAATAATATACCGAAGTTTTGATAAAACTTATTTTCTATCAATGAAGTATCTTTTTCATCTGTGATTCTATTAATCACAACTGCTAGCATTCGCAGATATTTTTTGTTGTAAATAAGAATAAAATATCCAGTAGGATGTTTTTTAGCTGTAACTAAATAAACACGCTATAATTTCGTTTCACTGGAGTACTACAGGGAAGCCAGATCTGGTCAACCATTTATCGAAAAAAAAAACAGATCTGGAAGATTGCTTCATTACTCAACACGAGGATGAAAACAATGAAATGGTAGTGAAATATAAAAGACTACCATTACAATCTAATAAGTTCTTTAGACATTTGAAAATCAATATCTACCCGGAATCTTGTACACCTCGTGGGTTCACAAAATTTTCGAAAAGACAGTCAAAACAATCAAATTGTAGAAATCAGAAATAAAAATATAAAAATACCAAAGGGCAATTATTAGTCATTTTTGCAAAACATTGAAGAACTGTATTATTTAGTAAATATTGTGGTGTCTCCTTAAAAGGTTCTCCGTACGCCATACAACCACATTAACCTGAATTAGAAAAATATAACTTATAATAAGTTAAGAAAAGCAGAGTAATCACGAAAAAAAATTTTTGCTTACAATGTTTTCATTCTATAATTCTATCCATTATATTTCAAGAGGTAAAAAATATATCCACCTGAGTGTAGAGAAATATATTCACCTTAAAGGACAAAAATATATCATATTCTCAGCTTAAATATCAATTGTGATTGTATTGCATTATCGTTATCATCATTATATGTTAGCTATACAGTCCCTTTAGAATCTAAGCTTCTAGGATATAAGCAACATCCTAAGTCCATTAAAAAATTTTAAACTTATGAAAATATTGTATTGAAACGTATAGTAATAGCTCTATGGTAAATCAGAAATAAAGATATACTCAAAAAGTGTGTCGGGAGTTTGTGAAAGTTTATCAAATACAGAACACTGAAATTGTTTGATTCTGTATATAATCACACTAATTCAAAGCCGCAGTCTCCTCAAAATACATGCAATATATTTTACTTCTTGAAGATATACTGTGCTTCATATATAAAGTATAGTATACTATACTTTACAAAAATTACCTGAATTACCTGAACTCATTATCAAAATTCAATGAAGCTCTTGTTAGACTGAAGCACCCAAATGTTCATAGATACTATTGAGTAAAAGTAATTTAGATACTAACTAGCATTTCATCTAACAAGGTAGAAGAAGAATCGGATACACTATACCGTTCAGTCTAACGGTGCATAAAGCTTTCCACCTTCTCAACACAAACAAAACCAAATATTCAATGTTTTTCACTAATAATTTCACTAATAAAAAATCCTATTCTCCATAACTGTTGAGACCTCAAATGCTATTAAAACCTAATGTTCCATTAATAATTCTAATACTTTTCCAAATTTTTTTTTTTTTGTCAATTTTGAAGCCGTTTAACTTCTCAATATGGAGATTAAGCAATTGTTGGGAAAAAATTGGACTCGACTAAAGCAAAGGGTGGTCAATCACCATCGCTTCGCCATAAGTGACCTAACACCTAAGTACAATAGTAGTGTCTAAAGAGTTACCAACTAGTCGATAATCTGATTAATATCCCGTGTGTATTTTTATTGTCCTTTCAGCAGCTGAAATTAAGAATGAACTTAAAATGAACAAAATTTATTTCACAATTTTTTCTCTGCTTTTCTTTTTGTTTTCTTTTCTATCCTTTTTTTCGTTTTCCTTTTTTGAAAGCTAATTTATGTTGCTGGCATTAAGCAACTTGTCTGCAACAGATACAAATAATATTGGACTGCAGTGAAAAGGATATCAGCCCTTCTTACAGCAAGTGAAACTCTACGGGAGCCAAAGAGAAGAAAAGCGTTCACTCACAGGGGTGTCCTCAGCATGAGAAACGTTTTAGCCTCACAAACGCCGGGTTTGACGGATGAATTATGCGAAAGTTTGCGTAAAGTTCCAATTCAAATCCATGTGAAAGCATTGAAAAGGGAGGGAGGGTATAAAATATTAAAGGATAAATACTTAAATGAAGTTTTTTTCATTTTATGAAAAGGATTATTACTGTAACATAATGATGCAAGGTGGTTTATTATAAAAAAGTATGAGGTATAAAAAATATACTCCAATTTTACATAATTTTTTTGTTATATAAATTAATAAATATATTTAAAAAAAATTGAGATTAAAAATTATAATTAATAGGATACATATTAAAATTGTTGCAACATAAATTGTTAAGTGTACATGGGTTTTATGTGGTGACTTAGTAGTCAATGGTTCAAATCTGACAGGTTTTAATTCCTGACACTTGCAGTTCAAAAATTATGTAGGGGCAATAAGACCAATAAATACAATTAGACAATAAATAAACAAAAACAATTTTTAAATCGAGTTTTACCACCTTACGAGACTGGGTATATATACGGATGCAAACTATAGATTCTGTGAAGAGAATGAGGAGTCAACCACACATGAGCTGTTAAAATGTCCTGCGTTAATGCACACATGGAATAGATTTCTGTGAATGTATATCCTTACGGAAGAGTGAATAAAACTCTGTAAAGTAGGTTCTGTACTACTTTTTATTGACGCATCAGAGCTTAGAGAACTACTTTAAACTTAGAAGCGGTACAATAAACCCGACGGTCGCAGTGCTACATCCACTAACAATAATAATAATAAATCGGGTTTTGTATGTACTAATCAATTATTATATTTATATACATAATTATTATTATATTTGTGTGCATAATATATGTTATATATATGAAAGATTTATTTATTTATTTATTTGTGAATAAATGTTAAAATTACTTTTGAAGTTAACTAAGAATAAGGAACTGGACTGCTACGTCCTTCGTCCTGAAAAAATATGAAAGATATATTAACCTGTAATATAGAAAAGTTAAAAGCAAAAAATAGTAATTATTTTTGGAAAATATAATATGAAGCAAATTGAATTAGTATTTTTTTACTTTTAATTTAAAACGTGAAAAATAGGACGCCACCACCCTCTGTCAAGACCAAAGGATTTGAAAGGAAGGACCTGTACCTATCCCTGATCTATGCATAATATGTTCTTGTCGAAGAAAACAAAAAAAAAATGGATTTTTTTAATATTTACCGAAAGACGGAACTCAAAACAAATGTAATAAAGCCAACCTTTAGTCCAAATGTCCTTGATATTTTAATATCCTTAATATATCACAATTTATTAAAACACCTAAGTCATCCAACAATTTTTAATCTCTCAATGGGCAATTTTACAATCTAAACTAAGTGTCGATTTGGCATTAAAATGATTCGCATATGTTTAAATCTCAAGAAATACTTAAGTGACCAATGTCGAACACTTAAAGGTTTCTCAACCTAAATGTGTATTATAGGACTAGGCTAGGCATATCCGTTAATATTGTATATAAGAAGTCTTTAAGCTTAAATCGCTTTGCCAATTATGGTTGCTCAAATTTGCTCAAATTTTTCCAAAGAACTTTTTTGCTCAAAATTTCTATAAACATTTTTTATTTAATTTTTTATATATTACGACTTTATTGTCTAAATATTTTATTTTTAAAAATTTCACTTATACCATTTAAAGTTTCCCTGTAATCGTCCTATGTAGCATGCAATCTGCTAGTTTTTCAGTATAATCAGTCATTTTACGTTCCAATACAACTTAGCTATATCTCCGATACTTTGTATATCACACGGTTCGATAAAAATATGCAATTATTTTTAAAAGTTTTTGAAAGTGAAATACAATTCAAAGATATATGCTTATGGTATATATATATATATATATAACTATAATGAGACACCAGGGAAGAAAACTATCACTGAAGTCACGTTATATAGTATACACAAATTATTTAAATTTGTTTGTTTATTATAAATTATAAATATTTATAATAAACATTTATTTACTTAAGCGTACATAATATATATATGTATATCTTATATATATAAGTTATATAAATAATACAATATACGGAATAATTTACTGGTCTTTTATGTAAATTGATGAACTACTGTTCATTTTCTGCAAACATGAAATATTTTTAAATGAATAAAAAGTTTATTTATAAAAGGTTCATCCTCTCATGGAATGAACTGAAATACCATTCCATACAAATGAAAACTAAGTTCCATTAAGCAAGCAAGAGAGAGATTTGGAAAATAATTTTATAGAGAAATTAACTCATGGCAATGAATTAAACTAAAAGAAATAATAAATTTTAGAAAAAAAAATCATTTTAATTTGTTTTAAATGTTATTTATTTACATTTAAACTCAATTTATTACCTTCATATATTTAATAAAATAAAAACTTGTTTTCATTTCATTTTCTCTTAATAATGTATTCACACGCTTCCAACATTGTGGACTGAAATGAGAATTCATTTTAATCCACTTATTCCAATCGCTCACATGCGCAGTAACACAGATTCCACATGTATGGCGTGTGGATTGTAAAAAATGGCGGTTCGATGTATACTCACATTTGTTGTATTCATTTCTTAAATTTTCAAAATTTTTATTATAAAATATGAGAGTAAGTGCATAAACACTATATAAATATCTAAATACTTAATGTAATATATAATATATACAACATATATCATATGTATTAAATAATATGTTCTATTATGTAAAATTATCTATACATTGCAAAAATAGAACAGAATAATCAAGTACAATGATAAAAACAAGATAACTATGTATAGCAGAGAGGTACTATAAAATCTATTTAAAATTATTTGAAGAATTTCCTAAATCCTTATAGAAAGATTTGAGTATATTCGAAATGTTTGAGAAATTGTCAGAATCTTTATAGATAGAATTAAATCTATTTTAAGTATTTGTAATTATTATTTATTATTGTAATATTTTTTTATTTTCTTTAACCTACTTTGAAATTATTAGACAAAATTAATATATAAAATATATATATAGAAGTGCTCTCTCTTACTCTATGCTTCATGAAACGTGCGATAGTGTCTAAAGCACCTTTACTCAATAGTATCTGTGACCACTCTGGAGATCCACTATCATAAGAGCACCATTGAATTATGATAATGAGGTAAAATTCAAATAATTTCACCGAAATATAGTTTCAAGACAAGCATATCCTTCTGAAGAAATATATCTTGAATTAGTTTTAAGGGAGAGCAGTTTTGAATAAGTGTGACAGAATCAAACAAATCCCTAAAAACCACTGAAGATGGGGATTTATTAATGCTTGAAATATCCATATGATCAGTCAAAAATTTTATTCATTTTTTATAAAATTTTTTGATGTCTGTTGAAATTATTTACTATTACTTAATACAGTGAAACTGGTAAATAATGGTTACTGCTAGTTCCAGAAATTTCTATTAACAAAATTTACTTTCCAGCAGCATAAGATTTGTAGAACATTACAATCTGTCTTAACTTTAGTTAAACAAAATTCCGCGGGTTTCACATATTGACATATGAAATATATTTAAAACATTTATTCTCATGGAGGTTCTAATTAGTTTAGTAATATCACAAAAAAAAGTTCTCTATACATAAAACACCATACGGCAATATTCCATTATCAACACGCCGTCATTTATTGGAAGACAAACGAGGCGTAAACTTCCCATCAACCACAATTTTACACTATTTTTCCTCAGTGATTTCATTTTATATTCCAAAGGTGCTTTCCAAATTTTTGCATACGTTCCAAACACACGGCGTACCTTCCATTATATTTTCCAAAAATATTTTATGCTTTCCAGCATAAATTCCAAATTTTTGTTTTCCACAATCCATATTTTTGTGGATGTTAATTTCCAGAAAGTTCTATTCAATGAATTCTTATTTGTTTTTAATAATAATTTGCATAACATGAAAATAAATAACTTATAAAATAAAAATATTTAAAAATATTCCGCGAACCATTTAAGATATTATTTAATAATAATAAGCTTACTTAAATGTTTAAAATGTAAGTAGAAAAGTAAGGAGTTGAAGGCTTAGGGATGAATATACATGCGAAGAAGCATTTATCATTGAAATATTGATTTTTTCACTGGTATGAATTTTATTTTGAGATAATTTTTTTATTGAAAATTAGAAAAAACACAATAAATATTTAAAGAAACTGTATTAAGATTCTAAAGATTTGAACCATGTTAATAAAATTATGAGATTTAGTGAGAAGCTCTGTTTAAAGCCTGCCATATAAAGACATATGACTATAATATTAATTTTTAACAGAAAAATTTTAATGAAATTTACATTGTGACCGAAAGGTTTTCGGAAATTCTCATTTAAAATTCGCGCGCTGTATATTTTTCGATATTTTAAG
>NC_051847.1:84371484-84413274 GCF_002237135.1 Teleopsis dalmanni | reverse complement strand
TATATTTTCAAAGTAAAATAAATAATCGTCTAATTGGGAGCTCAGTAATTTTGTATATTTTGAGATAATTTATTGAATGAGCATTGAGCGTTGAGCGTTGCGGGTAGAGTGTTTTGTCGATTAAATTTATTTACTTGTTTGAAAATGTAATTTGGATTTCAGTGAATTTCAGTGAATTTTAGCGGATTTTAGCGAATTTCAGCGCTGCTAACACAGGCGAATTCGATTAATTAAGCATGCATGATAATCGTAAATTAAAAATTTAATCTTTCATTGAATTGCAAATTAAATTCGAATGTCAATGGCGTTCCCATTAAAATAAAGTAAAAATTTTATTTTGAAATTTTTAAATCGTTTAGCATTGAAAGTTTGTTTAAATTAAATTTGCTACGCTTTTGCAAATAATTTAATACAAAATTGATTACAAAGCGAAATCGCCAGTTGCGTCGCACAACAACACAACAACAACTGTTCGACGGACAGAGCATTTCGACAGAGTCAGTCTTTTTGAAGATCAAATATAATAAAATATCAAATCGATCGATTAAATTTTGAAATTTGATATTTTCTAAGATTTTACTCAAAACTATGCCGCTACGTAAACAAAATTCGAAAGCGTCTGTACCGAGAATATCGACCGCATGCAGTTTGTACGCATGTAGCGGTGTATCTAAGTATCTGAGTATCTGTGGAGAGGCAAACAGATTGGCGCGCAGCAGATACATATTAATATTTATCTGCGGCACCACAGCAGAATTAAGGAGAAACAAACAATCAAACTGAATAAAAATAATAACAATAACGATACTCGTAAAACTTCGAACCGAAACCTTGCATTAATGGAACCAGTTTTAAGCCAGAATTGCGCAGAGACGGTGCCGCCGTCGAACTGGACTGGTTAAATGCGGCGATGATGTGAATTTTAATGCCAAACACGAATTCATGTGACAATTTCCAATTCTGTGCAGCACAGACGCGTACACCTTTGGTTGTTGGTTGATGACTTGGAACGTACGCAGTTGGCAGTTGGCAGTGGCAAGGCTTTGTAGTATGCAAAGCCGCTTTAAGCCTGTGATTTTGAAGTTGTGTCGCTCCCCTCCACTTCACTCTTGATTGCTTTACATAGTCCATAGCCCGTAGTCCGTAGTCCGGAGTCCGTGTGTGTCAACCTGATTAAGGATTCAAAAAACTGTTTGTCTGCTTTTATGCCTTTTTTATATGACATTTGTTTTAATGCAAAATTTTTAAATGCAAACATAAACCAACGACTACTCTTACTGCCGATATATTCCTAAGTTGTCGTATTCATAAATAATCAATCTTCAACATTCGAAAGACACGTTCCTGAAAATAATCGTCTGAAAAATTGTATATTGCGCTCAAGTAAAAATGTCGTAAATTTTAAGATAATCTCTTTCCCATTTGCCAGTCACTAACTCAGGTAAGCAAATATGAATTAATTAAAACATTTATATATTCAATCAATTTAACAATATAATATTTTTATTTTTCATTCAAAAAAAAAACTCTTTTAATATCATTTGTTTATTCTAAGTGGAAAACTGCAAAAAAAATATATCGTTTGACAAAGAAACACATTTTATTTTGTTATTATAAGTTATCTTTCAGATAGTACTCATAGATTTTTATTTAAAATCCTATAGTCCGGAAAAATTTCGCTGATATCAAGCCAAAGATATTCACATCAAGACATATAGTTCAGAGATTGGCAAAAGTATTGAAAGACATTATCAGTCATAATCGTTTTAACCATCAATGTTAAACTTAAGTTTTTCTTTAAAATCCTCAATACGCAAAAATAGATCTTCTTTATCTGTTCAGCTTCTGGAAGAGTCTCTTAAGAGAACTTGATCAGAGAAGTAAACTAATGGAAGATCGAACAATGTTTTTTGGTTTAAGCTTTCAAGCATCTTTTGAGTCAATAAGAGTCCTGTATCTTTATACATGTTCAGTTGCAAGATAGTTATATGACAAGGTATAAAAAAATGCCTTTATGCTTATAAATCAAATAGTTTGGAAATCTATTATTTTTCTAACGTCTCTGCAATCATCAGCTAGATTTACACTATTTAATAACTGAACTTTAGAAAAGCAGTTTATTATTCCCATAATTTTGTATTCTAGTTTGAATATCTCTACAACAGTAAACTTATCTCAGATGCCCTCTATAAGTTGACAGCTTTATTGATCTTTTTATTAAGACATGTCTACGGTTTCAGAACTCAGGCACTAGAATTTTTGATTTTACTTAATTTTGATCTTTCTTATATATCTTTTTTTCTTTAATTTATTATTACGGATTACTTGTAAACTACTTTGTTAATAACCATCAATTAAGTTATTTAAAATGTAATTCATTAATAAAGAATATTAATCTTAATAAAATTAAAAATTGTCTTCATATTTTTTAAGATATGTTAATAGTTAATAGTTAATATGTTAGTTTGTAGGTAGGTTAGCTTGTAAGATAGTGCTTTGAAAAGGTTGTTTGTCATAGCACTTACGATAAATAATCTTCGTCTTTAGCACTACAGTCCAGTGTGAACCTTGGCCTTCTTCGGAACGTGTTTCCATCTGTTTCGATCTTCTGCAGTTTTTTTGCAAATCAGAACTCCGAGCTTTCGTTCTCATACACGTTTTCTTTCTATCTCAGTTTCAGTCTGTCTCTATGCCTTGTTGTCATCGGATTCGCATTCATTATATTTGCAGGATTTCTTTCAGGTCCCATTCTTACATCTTACAATAAATAAATAAATATTGGTAAAAATAAAATCTTTTAAAAACAAATAAATATTTTTTGAAAAGATCATTATTTAACTGTTGACCAATAAGCCCGTAAAAAAATAACATAATTATTTAAAAAAAAAATAAAAACAAAATTATTTTTAAAAAAAAATAAAATTATTAAAAAAAATAAATAAATAAATAAAAATAACACTTAATTCATGAAGTCTTCGACAATCTCCAGGTACCAGGTATCTCTAGGTCATTTGAAGTTGAGAATCAACACCATCAATTCACGCCAGCATCTCAGTATTATTTTCTTTCCCTAGATAGAGCCCAGCATTTTTTAATTTTTACTATAGAAAATTACAGAAATAATTGATAGATTAATAAAAGAAGGACGGGGATATATATAGCTAAAATAAGCCAAAATAGTTAGTTAGGGATGTTTTAAAAGAAATATGTGGACAATAGCGTATGCAATCGAAAACGCGCATTATAATATGGAACATATTTTTTATATAATTATTTTACTGGAAAAAAAGTAATCGTTCAAAGAAGAGCCGCCACAACCACAGACTTAATGTGACAAGTATATATTATAGACGCATAGTACTTTAAGTTATTTATTCTTAAAATTTGACTGAACAAAAAATGTTGCATTTTTTTCATCTTTATGAATTCCATTATATATTTAACTTGGCTATCGCCTGATTTATATTTATCACAGGAGAATATTTACTCTTTATTGTTCACGATGTCATCAATTATAAAGTTGATTTTATTACTGATGGTAATAGTGTTCCTGAGTACTTCACAACCGGTCCTTAAACGCCATCTTCTGTTCCTTCTTCAAAGAACGTTCCATTATGAACGTTCAATGAAGCCTTATAGGGAAATGGTAACCCAATATTCCGTGGCAATGCTAATAGTTCCTTTATAATTAGAAATGAAGAATCTGTCAAGGAGAAAAAAAAAGCAAACAGTTTCTTTCTTTACAAATACCCAGGTCAGACAAGATTTAGGTCCTCCAGTATGGATTTCAACGAAGGTTTGACTCGTTGGAATAAGAATCGAATTCTCCCTAATTAACAAAGAAATAGGTTTCGATTCTACAACTGTGATTCTTGTAACTGTGGGTAGAAAGTCAGTGATAAAAAGCCCAAACTTAAAGCTTAAAAAAATAATTTCCCTCATCAACCATGCAGGTTAGTTGTAAAACTAATATTTTCATGACTGAGTTGATAGTGACAAAATGGCGTCTACTTAGATAAAAGAAACAGAACTGACAACACTAAAAGTAACCAACCCACTCAATATCTAAATGAAATCGTCATTCAACTACCATAGTCTGCAATCAGCATATTGAGAGAAATATATAAATAAGAAAATATATCGTTTCATATAATAAAGT
Source organism: Teleopsis dalmanni (assembly GCF_002237135.1). Lineage (NCBI taxonomy): Eukaryota > Metazoa > Arthropoda > Insecta > Diptera > Diopsidae > Teleopsis > Teleopsis dalmanni. Next base: position 84,409,115 of record NC_051847.1, on the reverse strand, counting down.
AGTATTGAAGAAAGTAACAAATATTTTAAAAGTGCTACTTAATCGTTAAAGAATAAAAATTTCTTTCTTAAGTAGACTTTCATAAACAACAAACTCATGAAGAACTGCAACAAGTCATATGGGTTCAGCAATTCATGATAATTAACTTATATCGTGTGAATAGGCTTTTAATCACTATGTGCTTTTCATATGTTGAGGCACAATGCTCCATCTAGTACCATCTAAATATTATACTGCATTATAATTACCAATTGTAGTATCATTTCAAAGAGGTGGGACCGTCTGAGGAAGATGAATGTTGAGTCTTATTGGCAGAAGTTCAGATTTTAAATAATGTTTTAAGTGACTCTCCGGTTTTTACTTTATCTGATTTCAGAATACTATGTAGCAACTCCTATCCCTGTCCTATATTAAAAAACTCTCAATGGGAGATTTCTTAAGTTTTATTCGATCAATTAAGTCATCTGTCTGATATTTGCTGGTGGTTATAGTTCATAGAAAGGCACTTGTCAACAAATTATATACTAAAAATGTAGTTGAAATGGATGTAGTATTTCCACGTAGCATGAAAGGGAGTACTGCTTTTGTCATAGGTGTAGTACACTACTTCACTGGGAGCGTGCTCTGTGCTCTGTTAGTTTTTTTATTTATTTTTACATATTATTATTAGATTTACAAATTTACTTATTTTAATTTTATTATAATCGTTGTTTTAAATGAAAATTTAAGAGAAAATTCGTAATGAAAATAGAGAGAATTTATTTAACCTTATACCATCATAAAGAAATGGGTTCGATTTTTGCAGCATTTAAATAAAATGGTTTATACGTTAAAATTGGAACAATTTTGTTTGACGTGCATTTTTTTGGAAGGAATTAATTGAGTTCCATCGTATTTGGCTCGAAAAGTCGAAATTCTTAATTGAATGAATTTTTGATGTCAGCTCGGAAACCATTTAAAATAGAGAGAGTTTATTTAACCTTATACAGTAATAAAGAAATGGATTCGATTTTTGCAGCATTTAAACAAAATGGTTTATATGTTAAAATTCGAACAATTTTGTTTGACGGTATTTTTTTGGGAGGAATTAATTGAGTTCCATCGTATTTGGCTCGAAAAGTCGAAATTCTTAATTGAATCAATTTCTGATGTCAGCTCGGAAACCATTCAAAGGTCAAAAGCCTATGTAGAAATTTCGGCAAGCATTAACAAGTCCAGAGCTACAACGATTTTGTTTTTACGGAAATATATAGTAAAAAAATATATGAAATACATTTTAAATATTTATGAAATCCATAAAAATCTTTACTTTAGGTACATACATACATATGTATGTATAAATCGCTGCAATGCTTTCGGGATTAATTTAATATTTTAATTTTATGAACAGGAACAGACTGATATATTGACTTCTGCGGTACGTTTTACATAAATTATGAACTTAAACGCATAGGAGTACAGACGCTTGTGTGTAGTACAATTTATTTGCTACAGCACGAAAAAGATTACAACAACAAAATGCATGGCAATTTGAATTATTTGAAAGCTATTCGGTGTGTACTCGAAATCTACATAATCATGCCATAAAATAATTCATCAAGCAGCACTCGTATATGCCAATGTGTTTACAGCAACAGCAACAGAAACAAAAACAAAAACAAAAAAACAACAGAAATAAAATAAAAATGGAGAGTTGACGATACAAATAAACACACATGAATTGTTGGTGCTGCACAAATTGTACAGCCGATAGACGTTAAAATTATATTACGAGTACACGAAGCATACATAGCGCACGACTGCTGTGGTATAATCAGTATAAAGCCGCCAGACAAAGCCACCCACTCGTTGGCCTCGCTCATTTCGCTTTGAAATAGACATACATACATGTTTGTAAGCATGTATGTATATCTCCGACCTAACGACCGTTCTTTCGTTTATACGACACAGCGTCTGTCGAAATGATTTTCACTGCTTATTGTTGCTTAGCGTAATGTTAGGTCGCATTGCTTCCTATTATATTGTATGTACATACGTGTGTGTTGAAAAGCTGCAGCATTGTTGTTTTTGTTGATTTTGTTAACTTTGCTTTGTAGTTTGCTATCGTATCGGTAATAGTCGTTGTTGTTAGTGTTTACGAGTTTGCGCCAAGAACGTTTTCTTTGTCGTTTTGGTTCGGCTCATATCAGAAATTAAGTAAACGAATACAATAATAAGTATACAATAAGTAATATTGTTTGAGTTTCATATACATATATATGTATATGCATATGTGAATAATGAATTAATATATACATACACACATTCGGCTATAAACGTGGCCGTCTCTGCCACTGCTGTAGTAAGCAATTGTTTATGCTGCGGCTATTGCTCTGCTGCTTTTAGAGAGATTGATAACGTACAACGAACTCATTTGAGTGAAAGTTGTGCAAAAATGTAGAATTTTTCACCTTTTTTTCTAAGCTTTTATAATTTTTTTGCAAGCATTATTTCAATAGCAAACACAATGCCCAATAGCGTCAGCAACAACAACAATAACAACACAATAACGCAACACATCAATTTCTACATCAACAAAACACCGAAAGTCGTCGTAGCCGCAGCCGCAGCAGTGTACGCTGCAACAATCAAAGTTTAAATTGATTCCAATTTGATTTGAAATCAAGCGCAAAATCTACATAATTTTATGGCAATTTTTTCATTTTCATTTTTGTTTTTGTTTTTGTTTTTTACGCTTTGCTTTTGTTTTGTTTTGTCTTGTTTTGTTTTGTTTTTATCAATTTATATTTTCGTTTATTTTTGGAGCAGCCCAGTTAGCTTTTTTGCGTTTTCTGTTTTATTGTAATTTTTGGTATAACCTATGGCATGATAATAAGCAATTGATACGTGCCTTCGATAGCTCAGTTGGTAGAGCGGTGGACTGTAGAAGTTAATACAACGCAAATTTAGATTGCAGATATCCATAGGTCGCTGGTTCAAATCCGGCTCGAAGGAAAAATTTTTTTTCACTATCATTATTTGTAAGTTTTTCGCGTTGAAAAATTTATTTTTTAATTTATTTGTGCTAAGAAAATGAGTCTATGTTTAACTTTGTTTATATTGTATGTTTATTTATGTATGTATACTTTATACATAAATACATATATATAATAAGTCTTGGATGTATAAACTTTAATATATATAGTCAAAAAAATATTTTTATTGTTAATTTTATTTAACTTATTTTATCTAGCAGTAATATTTTTTATTATTATTTTTCTAACCCACCAAAATCACCCCAGACCCAAGTTGGCCCTGTCGGGATGGCCAACGTTTACCATCTCAGGATGATCAACGGTTGCCCTCTCGAGATGACCGATTTGGCATGTTTCGAAAAGGGACCGTTCAGAGCACGTAGTTCAAATGTCTTTGTTTTGTTCTCATTTAGTACGTACATTGACTATAACATCAGACTGTATGCTCTCATAAGTCATCGTTGTAGTTGTGTTACTGCAGTTGTTCCTATCGGAAACTCCCATACTATATCTGAAAAGAATGCATAGTTATTTACTGATAATATTTTATACCTTTTAGTAAGGGAATTGTATTAGATATCATCATCAGTACCTGTATTTCCCACTGTTAAGCATTTATAAAGCATTTCCATCGGATTCTGTTTTTCGTCAAGATTTTCAGCTCGTTCCACGTTTTTCCGAAATCTTCGATTTTCTTTTGCAATGTTTATCTCCATGAGTTTTTAAAACGTCCCCTCTTATGGCTGCCTTGAGAGTTTCTAATAAGAACTTCTCCAAAAATTTCAGTGGCGTTCTTTTGCAATGCGTGACCCAACAACCGCCATTTTCATAGTTTTATATAATTAGTCATTGATTCTGATGACATTTGGCCACTACACCATATGAATATGTCGAAGACATCAGTTGACGAAACTTTGAATTTTAACTAGTAAGAAAGTCGGTTACAAGCCAGGTTTCACATCTATAGAGCAACACTGAAATAGTCTCATTTTTGTGTCAAACATAGAACGTTTGACGCAACTGCGAGTATGCGCCTGTTGCCTTACTAATTCTGATTAGGAATCTTTTCTTGCGCTATCCTCTGCGGATATTACACTACCTAGGTAGTTAAAATCTTCGACCTACTCATTTGTTTAGTCATGTAGCGTGAAGTCATTGTTGTTTTTAGTGATAATTTTAATATGTTTCGTTTTATCGATATTAATTTTTGAACCAATCCTACTATATTCGACGTATAGTTCATGAAATATTGCTTGCATGTCAGAGTGCTTCACTGAAATTAAGTAGATGTCATCTGCATAAGCCATTCACACGACACGAGTTATATCTGCATAAGCCATTCACACGGCACGAGTTATATATTTATAAGCTACTGAACTGAATTTAACATAGTGTTTATTATTAAATAATAGGCTATGAATTCACCCCGGCCTAAAAGATCTAACATAGTGTGCCTAACATAGTGTTAGGAACCGATTGACGTTTTTATTCTCTGTACTTCGTAGACTGTATCTATATGAAATTATACGCTGCTCTCTCACTGGCCATTTAAGTTAGTTAAGTTAAGTTAAGTCCTGATATCAGGATTGCCATTTCTTTTTCTACTATAGCTTTCAATTTATGGACAGACGGGGTGTTCATAGGACATGAAACATTAGTTTGGTTGTATCTTTTAAGGTTAGAAATAAATATTCTCGGTTGAAAATATATTAAAAATATTCTTTATCCCAAAAGTTAAATTTTTTGGAAAATTAACAATTTTTCATTTACCTTTCCCTAACGTTTCCTGTGCTATGAGATCCAGTCATACAAATATTAAAGTATCAACTGGAAAGTGTTCTTATTTACACATATTTCAGAAAACCGTCATCATTTCAAACACCGAATTTAGGATTTACTGAAGCTATTGTATCTGAACAGTTTTCTTCATCTTACTGTTTCAGATAATGTCAAACTCCAAATAATGGACTATGTACTTTGGGCTACATCTGAGTTAAGAACTTGATTAAAGAAACTATTATTCATTAAATTTTTTATATAAAAAAAACTTCACTTCCCTTGAGGTTAAGTTGCTAACAAATATTCACGCCAGTCAAAAGTCTTCAGTATGAAGTATGATTTAACAGCACTGCTAATAGGTAATTATAATAGACTTTATATTATTTGCAACATTGTGTTAACATAACCATAACCATAAAAAGTTTCTATAATTTACTGCTATATTTGTATAATTAATTCACTTTAACATTTTATCTTTTCTGTATTAAAATTACGCATATGTCTATTCCACGAAATAAAAAATTGACCTAGTATTTTCTGAATACAATCTCGGTTTAATTGTGACAATTATCACTACAACATCACTACAACCCAAGATATAATTATACCATAAAAAATATAATTGAGGCCATAATGTAAGTCAGGAAAATTGCTAAATGTTAATATGTAGTTTTCATTGCCTTATATGCAGTGGAGGCTTGAACTTACAGCAATATTATCAAGCTCAAATTTTAATAAATAAACCAGTAAAAAGAAGATAATTTGGCACCTTTTGATGACTCACTTCGGGGTATTCTTAAGTAAAATGAACTCTGAGTTCGTGAATGTTCAAAAATAAGCGGTGAAATATGAAAACAATGGAAGCCCAACTCTAGTTCTTCCAACTCTTTCACAACGATTAATGAATAGTCATGTGTTCTGGACTAAGTGAGGGACTCAAACTATTTTTATTGTATTCGTAATACGTAAATCACGTTATCCATTTTGTGATTTTGGTCTGGCAGCACTGTTTCCGTGAAATATATCAAACAAAACAGTCATTCCAGACATTTGATATTTAGCTTCAAATTTGCACTTTTAAAATATAGATCGTTCAATGACTGTTCCACATGCTGGAATCATAAAAATTAACTGTAAAGTAATGATTCTGTAGTAGGTATATTTCGTACAGTACGCACGATTATGTCGACCACAATGGTCATTATAATCTACCATCTCAGCACCTAAAATGTAAAGCAATTTGAAGACACTGGATATGAACTTAGATGATGATTTTTCGCATCGAATATTCTCACGCGGTTCTTATTTTTCATTTGGTGGATATATCAATAAACAAAGTTTTCGCATCAAAAAGTAACTTCTACAGCCTGTAGTATCTAAAAAAATTTGGTCCTTACTTTTTTTTGCTGCGCGAGAAATATCCCGTATAGTTTCACATTTTGACCTTGTCAATTGGTGTCCAAGATTATATAATTATTTGCCACTTGACTTTATTACTCATCGTTATCGTCAATTCTTCCATTGGAGCGTAGGATCTCAATAAAGCAATTCCATCTGGTTTTATTTTTCATCAAAATCTTCAGTTCGTTCTCGATTTATTTTTGTAATGTTCTTCTCCATGTGTTGTTAGGACGTCCCCTTTTACGGCTGCCTTGAGGGTCCAAAGAAGGGCTTGTCGACAAATTTCCGCGAAGTAGTTTTGTGATGCGAGACGTAGCCACCACCATTTTTTTACTTTTGTATAATTGGTCATTGATTACTGTTTTAATTTTTGATATAAATTAATGTCATTGATGACATATGGTCACCTCATCTTGACAATACGTCGAAGATATCTGTTGACGAAATTTGAATTTTTCCAGTAAGAAAGTCGGTTCAAACAAAATCTCACATACATCGAGCAACACTGAAATGACGTCTGACTTAAATAGTCTCGTTTTTGTAAAAAAGTATAAATATTACCTAATATTTCATAATCTCCTCGGGAAAGGAGTTACAATATACCAAATGTTAGGCATATCTGTTGTAAGTAGCAACTAAAGTCCTGTAGACATCACCCGATACTGTCCTATCCTGACTCACAACTTCAGTTAGCTCTTTTGATTAGATTTTCAGGGTGGCTGTAGTTAGAACTCAAAATTACGCGGACAGAATAAGTTTATTAAAATGTTCATTACTTTCATTCAAGTTTATTCACTGTGCATCCGGATGTTGCGTTTCAAAGAACGGCAGAGGTGTTAGATGGACATCTCTCCTTGTCAAGGAGAAAACTATATTGAAACGAATGCTTTAATTGGCACGGGTAAACTCGTGTGTTAGGAGCATCTAAACCTCCGGTAATCACATTGGGAACATTATGAACTTTGCATTTATTAGTATTTCATATAATAGGTAATATTTTTTGTTGTTTGTGGTACGAAGGTGGAATGCTTTATGCACCTTCAGACCAACCGTCGTTGGAATGGTGTGTTCGACTCTCTAACATTATTATGTAGTATACGGACTTAAACACCCCATTTTTAGCGAGACTTCTTCCTTCTCGGAATCACTTTCGCATTACTTCAAGAAGGGTCTCTTCGAAGTACTTAGATATTAAGGCTTGAGTGACTGAGTTTCATAATAGCAGGAAAGCTTCAAACAGTTTATTGTAGATTGAACAAATAAATAAGAAAAATAAAATACATCTAAAATATTGGTTTAAAATAATGATTAATGTTGGTTTTTTTGTTAAATATGTAAGTAAATAACTCGATTTCTAGTCGTGTGGTTCCATAAGAATCAGATTATCTTGTTAAAGAAACAGAAATATGTTTGTACATTTTGCAGAAAGATGTGAGAGATAATCAAGAAAATTTGACTGAACATTGAATAGCAATAAACCACAAATGAAAACGGAAAAAGACGAATACGAATACGAAGACATTGAAAAAGAACATCAAAATTATTTAACATGAATGCCGTCAGAACGACATGAGAAGAGTTTGATACATCGGTGTACCTAAGTAGACATATGGTTTCCAGCCAAAAGTAACAGCACTTCAAGATGTGTAAGGATGAGTACGAGTGCTGTGACGAGTTCTTGAATGACTTAGAAGGAAAAAAAAGAAGACGAACAATGTATGGTATGCGACGCAGAACGGATGATTTTACCGCACATGCTGTGCACAAATAAAAGAAAAATAAAGCAAAATGAAAAAGAAAAAGCGAAAAATGAAATGAAATAACTTTGGTTGAAAACAAAAACAAGTAAAAAAAGAAACAGAGAACCGTTGAAAAATGGAGTCAATTTTATGTTGGAAGCAATTTTTTGCTTAAAAGCAAAACTTTACATATTAAAAATGCAAAATATGGGCACCGGAAAGTAAGTCGAAAAAATATGAGGCTGGACTAATTTATGCAATTTACAAAAATGGTCTTTAAAAAAATTTCAAATAATTACAGAGATTGAACATTTAATCACAGTAATCTGAAAATTGCTGTGAAAACGTGTTTATAAAGGGAAAGGGAAAGGAAATGATTAAGACAATTTTTTAATGAAAAACCTTACGGCTATGCTAAAAACCTTAATACACTTAATATACTGGTTATAAATACCAATATCTATCCGTTAAGAGATAAAAAGTTAAAGATAAAATGAAATAAATTTATTTTTGTTTTTCTTTTTCCTCTTATTATTTTTTAAAATAATTTTTCATAAAAACGGAACATTGAAATGCAATTGGTTACTGGGTTTAGTGTGTACTTATATACATTCACATTTATTATATTATTTTTTTTTTTTTTGACATTGAAGATGTCTTCTGTAACAATAACAAAATTTTTATTTTCAAAAAGAAATTGCATTAAAGTGGAATACAAAATCATTCAAAAATATCTGTTACTGTCGATGCATCGAATAGACTAAATGCTTTATTATTTTAATAATAAATATATATAAGTAAAAGGTTATCCATTTTATCGTATAATAGGTTATCCGATTTGAGTCGTATAATAACTGATTTAAAAAATTTATTAGATATATGATGATTCTGTACAAGGTACATATCATGCATTACGAGTGAATACTGAGCAACATAATCGTTAATCTGTATACGATATAAACAAGGCATCATCTATTCACTTAAAGCCTTGCTGTATTGTAATATAGTTCGTTTAGCAACCGCTGAACATTTTTGAATTTTAAAAATTGACTACAAAATGCTGATTTTAAAAAACGGACATTTCTATTATATTTAGATAAGGGCTTACTGTATTGAAATATTTCCCTGCGGAGAGGGGAAAAGAATACTCCCGCGGTTAGGATGGCCTGTCGTAAGAGGCGACTAATATCCCCCAGTGCCAGTCTGACACTTATGCAAGAAGTGTAAATGGTAGTGAGTCGTGGGCGGCAATTTGCGACATTTGACCAGAGATGATACTATCTGGTACTTCGGGGGTCAGTGGCCCGACAGCTTCGGCTGTGCTGACCATTGGCGTTGGACTCGAAGTGGTTGTGGTTAATACCCAAAGTCACGCGGGAAGAATATTTTGTTTGTCATTCATTCGCCGTGGTGTGCGTTACAAACCGGGTGCTGTGACCCAAAGATCAGCAGAGGTGTTGGTAGGCCTGGAAGTTATAACTTGCATGAATTTCTTCTTTGGTACCCGGGGAATAAGGAAGGCTAATCCAATGGGGCGTTGATTGACGCTTAAATTAATACGTTTGTTAAGAGAACCGTGGTGATAAGCCATCAAGGCAGAAAATCACGTAAAAACACAGGATGTATGTATTGAAATATAGATCGTTTAGCAACCACTAAACATTTTCAAATTTTAAAAATTGATTCTAAAAAACGGACATTTCTCTTATATTTAGATAAGGGCTTACTGTATTGAAATATAGATCGTTTAGCAACTGCTGAACATTTTCAAATTTTGAAAATTTACTACAAAATGCTGATTCTGTAAAACAAACATTTTAAGCATTATGAAAACATCAATATTATTGATGTAAGTGCCCCACAGGCAAAACAGCAAAGAGATTTGAAGAAACTAGATCTGTAACGCTTGAGTGTTAATATTGATTTTGTTAGTGAAGGTATTGAACAAAATTTAGATTCATTCATTAGTTGATACATACTATACATCTATTTTACGACTTCGCATTTGGAATTGCTTGTTAAAGTCAGCTAAGAGAAAAGTTAAAGGTTCATCATGCTAACACAGAAATTACTTGGATTTAGTGGTTGAATGACAATATTTAGATAGCAATTTTTCACATAAAGTTTTCAGTGTGAAATTTTCGTATCTATCTCTAATTATATCCATTATATAGGTTTTCTCTGCAATTTTAATTTTACTTTATTTAAGTCTAAGTGGGACAAAATTAAATTTGTTTTTGTTATGTTGAACCCAAAGATACTTAAATGGCTTCCTTTATTGTATAAATGCAATATGTTACATATTACATATTTATCTGATATTATTATTTCTACAGGTCTTAAAATTTGTATTTAAGCTTTTCAAGATTTTTCAGTGCCATTGCATTAGTTCTTGTTTCTACATTATTGCTTGAAATTAGTTCAGGATAAATGAGGTGTCATCATTTTCTCTTCATTTTGCTGGAACTCTGTATGTCAAAACATAGACTTCTATAGAAGTCCACTGTTTTCCACATAACAAATATTTTTGCTTGAAAACGTTCTCAAAACGTTCGATAAACATTAGTCTTTCGTTAAGTAGATTAAGGAAGGTTGTGTTTGTATTTGCACCTTTCCAGATCTCATGGAGAAGGATTGTTATACTGATGTCTGATATATTTCTATAGAAGTATACTATTTTTCACACAATAAATACTTTTGCTTGAAAGTTTCTCAAAATATTCGCCAAATATTATAAATCTTTCGTTGAATAGATTAAAGAAGGTTGTGTTTGTAGTTGCACCTTTCCAGATCCCATGGAAAAAGATTGTTCTAGTGATATCGGACATCAGCAACAGTAAAAAAATATTGTTGAGGTCTTTGCAAATAACCATTTCAGAGGCTGAATATATTTTAATAAAACGTTCTTTAGACCTTTAAGAATATTGACACTTGTCTGCTAAGTCAGAGTAAAATTGCAAAATATAATAAATATGATTTACATTTATTTTTTACTTTAAATAAACGATTGGGTAAAACCAAATATTTTACACTTTTTATTTGTAAACTTGTAAAATTGCTTAACATGGCAAAGTGCTACCAGATTGAGTAAATATTTACCGGAATATTTTAGTGCAAACATTAAACTGAGTGCGATTTCTATTGTGTGAGGCGTGTGGGTTGGCATGGCAGTTAATGCCGGAAAGTGCCTAAAGCACAGTTGGAAGGCAAATAAAATAATTTTTGTCTACTGACAACTTGAAAACATTTTCCTTGTGGTCTGTAAAACTTAAGTACATATAATCATCTATATTGTAGATTATTAGGACAGACAAAAGTGCCATAATGTTACTAAATTGCAATTTTGAATGCTAAGAACGACAGTTTAAGAGGATAGTAAACATATAGCGGAGTGACATATGTCTTAAAGAATTATAAGTTACTTATTTCTAATTAAATATGGATAGGAGTCATAAGGGAGTAGTCTGGCAAGAGATTGTATATATTTTCTTTTTCTATATATCAACTTTGGAAATAAGTTACGGAATGGATTTTTTTGGATAAATTTATGTAATAGACCATATGGGAATATGAAATCAGCAAAAATTTTTGCATCTGATGAATATATGTTACAATATTAAGATATTGAATTTACAACTCAATTCAAGAGTAAGACAACAACCTATGTCAATGGAGTCCTTTTTTAGGCATATAAAGCTTGCCAATTTTAAAATTCCACCAAGCTATAACAAAACCAGCAAATACCTAAGTATAGAAAGGAAAAACTGATTTTTAATAACCCATTCCTGAATGCAGAAAAACTATTAGCTAAAAGCCAGGTAAAGTACCTGGAAATGATTCTAGATGAGAAATTGACGTGAAATTCTCATATAGATCACGTTATCCGAGAGAGAAACCTCATTGATAAGCACAGAGGCCTCAATCCTAAAATCAGTGGATGTACACCACTATTGCTAGGCCAATTGCCATTCATCTGGTATAAGAGGTCAGCAAAATATTGTTATAGATAATCTACGAAACTTTCAGAGACTAGCCTTCATAATGATAAGTGAGGAGATGAGAACCACGTCGAGTTGCGCTCACCTCGACTGACTTCAAGACTAGTGTGAGAACACCTTTAACTTCTCAAAGATGTTGCTGAAAGAAACAGGGTCTACTTAATATGGATCCCAGAACACAGCAGATTAGAGACAAACGAGAAAGCCGGTAAACTAGCCTTATATTATATTGGATCAAAATCATTTTGCGGTCATTTATGGAGCTTTTTCAACCTTAAAATTAAGGAATAGCTGGAAAAAGCAGTTCAGACTTATTGTGATATTGCAATTGTCTGCAGATAAGCTAAAGACATGACAAGGAAGCTATTGATGCTGAACAGACATTCTCACTGGACATTGCAGAGTCAAAAAACATCTATCGAATCTAGGTTTTACAAGACGCGATAGCTGTAGACTTTGTCACGAAGAAGTGGAAACAGCAGAATATATTCTCTGTCACTGTGATAGTCTCGCCAGATTCAAACTTCGGTACTTATCAACTGCCTATCCACTTATAATGGAATTTGGCAATATCTCTCTTTGACAATATTTTTCTAAAGAAAATCAGTTTCTATGACAGCTATATTTATATCTGAACTAGTCAGAATGAAATTAAGAACACTTAAGTTTTATATGCTTATAATACTCTTATTAGTAAAAGATACATCTACTCTGATTATCCAGTTCATATGTCGATTATTTGACGTAGTCCGACGAATATTCAGGAAACATTCTCAAAAAATCTATATAAAAAATGTATATCTGCATTACAAGGACGGAGACTAGTCTAGTTTAAAACAAGCACATAGACTGACATTACTTATTGATTGCAACCAGAAATCGTTGAACGAATGACTCTCCTGATTTCCAATGCCTCTCAGCTTAAGAGCTTTAACATTTCGCCATTTTAATATTTCTTCTCACTGTTAACCATTTATCATTTATAGTATGTGATATAAGAAGAATATGCCAAAAAAAAAATAATTAAATTATGAATTAATTTAAATAATCCATAAATAGATGTAATAAAAATTAGTGTATCAAATAATGTGATATCATTTCTAGCCACAGATGATATCAAAATAATTAATGAAACTGTACACAATGACTGCAAACTCATTTAAAAGGAAATGACGTCAGTAATGTGGAAAATATATCTCAACTACTGCTACTGCGTCATAAACTTTCTGAGCAGTTGAGAATGATGAATGTAATATCTTCATAAATTCGTTTCGTTTCTTCTGCTTATCACATAATAAGTATTTCTTTCCGACAATGGTGTAATGAACTCCAATGCTGGGAATATTGTTTCTGTATTCTGCTTCATGCGAAGACTTAAGTTCAGTGAATGTCGGTAAATTTAAAAGCTTGGCATATTAACAATTACAAAAAATAAAGATTATTAAGCACAATTTCATATAATTAAAATTTTTTTCCAAGTAAGACATTTTCAAGAAAAAGTTCAAGAAGCAAGGAATATTATATGTTGGAGAATGGGAAGAGATGGGAACTTAGTTTTTGGTATTTTCATAATTAATGTCAGATATATTGCAAAAAAATATGCTGAATATAATTAAATAATATGATATGTATAAAAAGAACGAGAAAGAGTTTTCCAATCTCATTCAACTTAGTTCGACATTTGGTGATGAAACACCAAATTCAGCAATTGGAAAACGCTAGTTCAATGGGTTCGACGTAGTCGGCGTTTTCTCTACGACAATAATCATGAAATTCGTCCAAGAACGACTGCTGTACCAGAAAAAATTGATGCAGTGCGAAAAATAATTGAGATGAATTGGCATGTTATATACCGGGAGATAAAGCCGTCTTTGGGTATTAGTGAGACCAGCATATATTCAATTTTATTTATACATTTAGCTGTCAAGATCATTAGTTCCTGCTGAATTCTCCTGTTAGAATTTGACAATCGCCCAAAAGAGACTGTTGATTGGTGCAGGAAAACGTTGGAAAAATATGGCCAAGGTTGCTTGAAACAACATCGTGATAGGTGGCGATTTATGGACCTACACCTATGAACCCGAAACAGCAATGTTTGGGTCTTCCAAAGCGAGCAGAACCCGACAAAACTTGTCCACGGACGTATTCATCATTTTAAAAAAGTATCAATTCATGCATCTTCACCACACAAAAATGTTGAATGACTGTAGATATTTTCTCTAAAATGACAAAAGATGATAAATAATAAATAAAATCAAATTACTTACCAATATATATTATTTACCAATATAGAACTCAAACATCCAATATAGATATCAGAACTCAAACATCGACTGCGCTCTCAATAACATGCACTAGCAAGATGATATTATTCTTCTTATAAGACACTAATTAATTCTTTGTGATATTAAAGGGCTTATCATCGGTGCAAATTTATATTGAAAGTACCTGCATTTTAAATTAAGGTACACGTTTAGTTATAGACCCTCTTGAGACGAAGGGAGATATGGGGCTAGGCCTACCCAACATCTCTGACATTCTTTGGGGCACAGTACTCGGTTAGAAAATATAATTGCACATCGAATGAAAGTAATAAATATAGTCATTCTACCCACGTAACTTTGCATTTTAACCACAGTCCGCACGGTACACCCATCAAACCTGAGTTGGTTAGGATAGCCGAAATTATGGATTCAGACACCGGCAGGATCAAATATACCTCCAGTAGTGTGTTGTAAGTGAAACTCACTCATTACCATTTCTTCTGTAAACAGTATCGAGTTCTGCCTACTGGACTTATGATAAGCATGCCTTACTTAAGAATTATTCTAACCCTTTTCCGCAGGGGTACTACCGGAGACAGAGTCTTCCTGTATATCTTCTTCTTCTAACCAGTGTTTTAAACACTTTTTTTGCTGGAACAGCGTCATTTATAGTTGCCATTCATCAACAGACCAGCGCAATCGATGCAAGTTAGTTCGCTGAATAAAATTAATGGCGTGATGAAGCTCAAACAATTTGTGCTTTGTTTAAAAGCGGTAGTCCTCGCCAACTCATAAAGGCCTATAGATCTTGCTGAACATCAACACAGCCACAATTTTGGCAAAATATTTATATTTGTATATAAATATGTATTATATTTGATTTTTGTCTGGAAAAAAGTCTGTTTGTGTTATTGAGAAAGTGTTTATACAAAGTTTATACAAAAATCTTGCCAAAATATTGTCAGTGTAGAAGTAGTGTTACAAATAACTTTCTCTACTATAGATTACTTATTTGCTTATTATACAGTTTATTTGCCTTATGAATGAGTTCCAATATATAACATATGCAGGTTAAAAATGCAAGTAATTCAAATGTACGGGATTAGATTTAATTTAGACACCAAAACCCCAAAGCTCGTGGCGATACTATGGATTGGCGTTGTTCATACGAAGATCAGAATGAACTTCAAAAGAACCGTAGTGGACGGCGAACAGACAAATACGAAGTTAATGTCTTATGGAAACTTAAGTTCATTATAAACTGGCATAAGACCACTCTTATGAAAAACAAATATTTGAATTTGGTTTTAATAATAAAATGCTTAATTAACTAAAAATTCAAACAATAATTGATTTTTTACCCTGTAATTAAAGAACTGAAAAAAAATGGCGATTACTTTTCATTCCATGGTTGAAATTATCATTCGTTTGATATCATTTATCGTAGCATTCAGTCGGGTTTAATATTTTGCATAAATAAGTTATTCACATCGAAAATTAATAAAAATTAGTTCCACTCCACCACACAACCTGTTATTTAGCCAATCCATAAAAAATCTTAGCCGCATTTTTTCTCATATTTACTTAATTATATGTGTTAACCAACAAGCATTAATTTTTTATTGATTAATTAAGCATTTTTGTCCGAAAATGTATTTTCCTAATTCGAACAACAGACTCTGTTTATAGCAAAAGAAATATGGCTCCGAGCCAATTTTTTTATCTTACATCATTGCGCTAAAAATTAAAATTATGGAAATGTTTCAGATTTAAAAGCAAATTATGTAAAAAAAAATAGTCATTTTTACGATGTAACACATTGAGACCTGTTGTTGCTCATTTACATGTGCTTTTAAAGCGCATGGAGTTAATGGAGTGAGGATTATATTCGGTTGAAGCACTTGTCATAAATTACAATTTAAAAGTAATATTTATAATTATAAGTTGTTATAATGTATTAACATACAACGTACATAATTATATGCTGTGCATATATTAATTTTTTAATTACATATTTTTTTACAAATAATATAAAATATTATAAGTAATACTTTTAAGTAATTAGTGTAGAAGTAACACTATTTTGTTTCGAAGTGTGACAAAACATAACAAGTCTCTTGCTAAAGTCTCTAATTTGCACGCAAAACAACAACACTACTCTCTTGCTTTAACAGTTTAGGCATAAAGTGTCTAATCATCTAAGAGACTAAAAAGAAGTTACTAAAGCAATAAGCGATCTATGTGATTTTTTTTTTTTTTAAACTGTATAACATTGTATGACTGTTGAGCATTGTCCGAGTTAATGCATCTGGGCAGTTTTACTCTTTGATAGCTGCGGGGTTTCTGCAGAGTCCCACCCACCTCACTGACTAATATGTATTCCTCATAAGCTTCATGATTATTCAATGACTGATCTAAAATCTGCGTACCGTCCCGTCCAGTTATTGATTACTCTGAGATTAGATAGTACTAAGTAGGGCAACCTGTCGGTTTTCGCATATAGCTTTAGGGCTCTGTCCTTTACGTATTTCTGGACCAAATCTATTCTAAGGTCTCTTAGCATGTCATTCGTTCGGAACATTTAACATTTAATTTTAAATCAATCCAAGTTATCGCATAACCTCTACATAGCTTCCTTGAATAGTTACATGATAACCACTGGATAACGACTTTACGTTACGGATTTGGACTCATCAAGTTGAGGAAGCACTAACCGCACTTGGTATACGAGAATGCGCAAACACAGCAGATATGTCTAGAGAAATCAGATCTTCAGGCCGAAACTCGATAGTAGATTGCAATGGCCATAAGTTGTTAACAAATTAATGCTTGTTAAAGCCAAATTCTTTTTAATTCTCGTTAATTTCGTTAATATTGGTTATAATGTATTCATTTTAATTTTTTAATAAATATTTAAATTTACACAAAATTTAGTTTGATTTGATTTTAACGCACATATAGTATGTAAGAATTGTTATTTGCGAAAACGTACTCGTAATATTTGATAGATTATAACAGTGATGCATGAGATTCAAAAATGTTTCAGAGAATCTTTAGTACGATATTTTGACAAGAGACTCTGGCAAGATTTTAGCAACAGTGAAAATATATCAGCAAAAGACTTTAGTAAGACACTTTAGCAAGAGATTTTAGCAACAGATTTCACCAGTGAACTTTAGCAATAGACTTAAGCAAGAGACTTCACCAAGATACTTAGCAACAGACTTTGGTTCCAAGACCAACCGGGACAACGTCTCTGAGGCATTCGTCGCTAGCGAAAAAGAGTTCACAATCACGTTCTAGCGGGCAAAAACAACAACAACAACACAACAACAACAGCAGTAGACTTTAACAAGACACTTAATCGAGAGATTTTTGCAAGAGGTTTCATCAAAATACTTTAGCAAGAAATCTTAGTAAGAGGCCTTACCAAGAGGGTTTAGCAATAGATTTTAGCAAGAGACTTTACCAAGATACTTCAGTCAGAGATTTTAGCAAGAGACTTTACCAACATACTTCAGCTAGAAATTTTAGCAAGAGACTTTACGAAGATATTTCAGCCAGAGATTTTAGCAAGAGATCTTACCAAGAGGGTTTACCAAAAGACTTTGCCGAAAGACTTGTTGTTTTTGTCACACTTTGAAGCGGCCGAATACGCCTGATATTATTGCACAAAAATCGTATGATAGTACATACATAGATAAAATACTTATTATTCAGTGAAATATGTGGTAGTTTATTGTTGTTTATTACTAATATTAATTATTAAGATACATTAAGTATTTAAATATTAATGAAAAAAATATGCTTTTCTTTGTAATTATAGAAGTATGACTATAAAGTTAAACTTTACACAAATTATTTTATGTTTTATAAAAATGTTTATTCATTTAAGAAATAATTGGAGAAAGTAAGTATTAAGTAAGTCAGAAAATTTTTATAAAATAATTAAGCTCATTAAAAACATTCACTCTGCCGCTCTGTGTCCACACATTGTACACTACACATGCCACTTGTTTTCGAACGAAAGCACAGCATGGCAAAAACTAAAAATAACTGTTTTGTATGTGAAACCAACAACAGTGCTTTTTTCACAACAACAACAGTGCTTTTAAGCAATTTCATTGTTTATAAACCTAATTGCACAGTTGACGCTATTACGCGTTGTTGCCAAGTTTCATTTTGCGTCTTTAAACTCACAAAAATGTACGTTTCTACGTAATATGTGTATTGTGCAAACAGAATAAAAATTTTCCGTAACATTTCCATACTAAAATGTGTGTTGTACACGAATTTTGTTTGCTTTCTTGATTTCCTTATATTTTCATTCGTTAAGCTTCGTAATTTTAATTCTCTCAAACAAACAAGAAAATGAGAAACAATTTTTTGCGGCGAATTCAATTGTTTAATATAGTGTACAGTATTTGTGTATTTGTGTGCTTGTGCAATGTTTTAATTTAATGTTCGAAATTCGAAAATAATATTAAGTTCGAATATGTCGTTTTTTTCGATTAACTGAGAGAGGTGTGCGGTGAGGTAGACTAATACAAAATGCAAAGCTTAGCAAAATACTACATAAACACAGCGAACACAATTAAACAAAGTAGAAAAAGTCAAAACAAAATAACAAAAGTAAAACATGTAGAGAAAAAAGGTCACGAATTTCGGTAGCAGCAGCAGCAACAAATACGTCTATTAAGTACATTTTACTATGCTACGTTGCCATATTTCGCATACGTATACCAAGCAATTTCACTCGTAATGATATTTAGTATTTCGACAATTTCGTCAATAGTAGCTTTATAGCCAGCCAAGTTAATATAATAATTTTATTAACAGTAAAATAAGTTTTTACGATGTGGCTGGCGATGTGACGCTTTGAGGCACGATGTTTGCGGTATTCGCTGCTAGTATAATTTAACTTCATAAATATATGCGCATTATGTGCGCATTTATGTGCGGTTAACATCTTCGAAACCGCACATTTTGTTGCTGTTATTGCTTTTCTGTTTTGTGTTTTCTGTTGCGCTGCCAGTGTTGTTATTGCTTTAAGTATTTGTTGTGATTTTCTTAATATTTTTGTTTTTTCTTTTTTTGTTGTGTTTTGGTTGGTGTGTTTTCATTAAATTTTCAATTTGTGTTTAATTTGCAAAATAATTTTAATTTCATGCTAAGTTTTTGTTGTTATTTTTGCAATGTGCGATTGAGTAGCGAAACGTGTGGTGCTGTACGGTGCTTTGCGGTGATGTGTGCCGTGGCAGTCAACAGTACAGTTTAAGGGCAAAAGTTACATTTTTATATGTAAAAATCGTAAAAAAAAAAATTTATTCGCTTAGTATTCGCTTTTTAATTATAGATTTTATAGACTCTAAACTGCCGTAAATAATTAAAATAACGTGCAGTTTAACTTAAGCGTTTTGCAAACTTTATTTACTAATTAATTTGATATTAATACATACACAATATTCATAAAAAAAAATGTATACGTCTGTGTTCTAAGCAAAATTATATTAAAATGGTTTTCACTTTTAGAAATACGTAATATATGCAGTTTATTACATTAGTTTTAAATATAAACTTTTATATATATAAATAAAAATTTTCTTAAATATGTGTACACAAGTAATATTTATTAATATTAATATTTAATAATATAATAAATTAATGTTATTTATGTTACTGAGAGTATTATTGGGTATTAATGTATTTATTTCTTTAATATTTAAAGCAGTGTTGTTAAACTCATAAAGTCAGGGAATGCTCGGTTAGGTTTAGAAGGCGTATGATAAAAGAATTATCAATACTATTACTTAGATATACTTTTAAATTGCCCAATGTGATGGATTTTTTTGCAGCGAAGAAACCCACAATGTGATACTTATAGCCACTTAAACCATCTCTTGGGAACCAGTTACGAAAATTTCAGCCATCAGATTATGAAAAAAAGTGATATGTTTTTGCTTTTTGTGTTGGGTGGAAATATCGACAGCCATAGTCTGAAACTTGACCCCACTAAAATTACCTCTTAGGAACGAGTTGAGGGAATCTCAGCCAACGGTGTAAAATCGTATTTCAGTAATCTGCGGTTGGAACATATAAAATTTAATATTTGAAGTTTCATTAATTATGGGTAATACGCATATATTTACAAAAGCTTAAGCCTCTTTAGGAGTACATACATATATTCTATGGAGCGCATTGTTACATGCGCGATCGAATAATGGCATTATGTAGTAGAAATAATCCATTTCGTTGAAATAGAAAGCAAAAGATTGGGTATACCAGTCACAAAGAACTTGAAAATGCACAGTGTAAAATTCCACAGTGTACAAAATATCAAGAGAGAGATTATGGCGACGTATTAGATATATACTCTTCAAAGATAACAAGTCTTTCCACATTAGTGTTAGAGTGTAGAATCAAATCGAGTAGTGGTGACCATCGGCCTTGCGTCTGTAGTTAAGACAGTCACAAATGATTTTGGCTTAAAAGCTTGCAAGTGTTTAATTTGAATCGGGACTTATATGGGATCAGATTGGTCGCTTAGGTGCTTACTATGAAGAAAATGTAACTTATTAAATATATAGAATATTCTTTATTTCATGCATAATCGATGTAACGGAACATTTAAATACCTAACAATAAAAAACTACTTTTAATTTTTCAAGATTACGAAGCACTTTATAAAAGAAAAATATTCCATATATTTTAATCTTGTTTTTAATCACAGAGTTTTCATTTAAGCGCACTCAATATATCATTAAAATTATTTTTTCCTGAGGGAAGCCATCTCTATCCGGATTATAGTTTTATGTCACCTAGGCTTGATTTTAATTTTTTTATTTGCATCTCTACAAATAAAAAAAAATAAAAGTAATGTGTAATGATTTAATGTAATGTCTTTAATAAACTATTTGAAAGCTGATAATTAGATGTATGGGGGTATTTTCTCAGAGGAATGACAGATGCTACTGCATTCCTTTTTCCAATTAACTGGGTTTATCATAATAAAAGTTTAATTATTAATTTAAGTACTACGCGATGAATACAACTCCAAATCGAATGTGAAAGCAATGAATACAAACAATCTACCCGCGTAATTGGGATGAGACAGCCAAAGCTGTGAGCTATCATCTCGTAGTACTACATTTATTTACACCTCCAGTTACGTGGCACAAGTGGTGTTTGTTCTTAAAACTGTGTCGGGTGGTAAGTACTCGATTTTAATCATTTGAGGTAAGACAGATCTGCCTTACCTCAAGAATATTCAAAACCTATTCCTGACATTTTCAGACAATGCAATGCAAATTTTATTTGTGAGTAGTTTAGAAAGTATAAAACGATTTTTGCACCGTTAATTATAAATAATGAAAGTATATTTAATCTTCATTCATAGTATTGTGTGCCATTGGTATTTATAATAAAATAAAATGAGTGTGCTCTTAAAATAATTATAAAATCATTAAACATCAATCAATCATCAACTCATATAAAAATTTAACTTGATTTAAGTTTAATTGTAATCAGTGTCGCAAACTAGGGGGAGGTTTGGAGTTCAAATCAAGTCCCCCAATATCTTCTCAATCATTTTATGGTGTATTTATTATTTTTTTTACAATCAAATGTTTTTAATGTTTTCACTTCATTATTAATTTGTTTTATAAACCTCTCTGCATTAAATTGTAATTAAATTTAATTTATGTAGAATCAAATTTTTTAAATATTTTAAAGATTTTAAAATCTTTAATAATTTTAGAATTATTTATATTCACCTAAACTTTATCGTTTTGGTTCTTTTTCTTCTAATTTAAATTTCAAAATTTATACGTTTTACCTCTCCATATTGTGTTCTGCTAACAGGATTCATAGAATCGAACAAAATACTTTTATACTCTCATCCATTCCATACAAAGTGAATTTTTTTCGACCCCTGTAAGCTCTGTTGGAACAGAGTCGCGTCGCCATATCGTGCGCAATATCAAATGTCAATAAGCCGAGTCCAATAAAGATAGAAATTTGCCTTTAAGACTTTTGTCACAGGATATTGAAGTCTTGCATTTGAAGGAAATTCAATGTGACTTTCTTAATCAGATTGTTTTTATATCATTATTAACCGAAGTCTTGTGCGTATCTTCTAAAATATCTAATTTCACTGCTGTTCTGTGGTGGTAAACCACTAATTCTGTATGTGGTTCGTCTACTGGTTGGTGATGTTAGAAGGTTGTTTTTGTAATCCTATCTACTTCATGTCGTCAACAACTTTTTAACAATTTTTTTTTAAATTAACTAATATATGTTGTGTACATTGTAAGAGAAGTCACTAAGATACAACATGAAAAAAAATATGCTAATTCAATTATAAATAAATGTATTAACAACAAAAAATGTTATTATAACATATATAAATAAATAAATATGGCTTGTGACCCTGGAGTTTCAATTTATTTGGTATAACCAAAAAATTCATTGTCACGAAACATTGTAAGTAAAATATGCACTTTTTCAGGTGATATAATTCTCCATTCTCCGAATTTTGGAACAAACATTTTTTTTAATGTTATTTTTTTTGTCGAAAGTGACGCATCATATGACGAAAACAAACTATTTAAAAGTTCGAAGGGTTGAAATAGAAATGAAAAGACAATAACAAAAATTTTAGTTAATTTATTGAAATTTGGCTGACCATACAAAGCTGTTCCGAGTAATGTCAAGTACTTATTATCAGTAGTATTAGGAAAAATATTTTTTTATTTCAAAATCAATTTTAATAAAATTTATATTAGCAAAAACTTCTACCGATATAGAACTACTGTAATTTATCAGCAAAAAATTTGGCCAAGTGATTTTTAGCGGCTCTTCAGTTGAAGAGTCTATTTATGATTCTTTAATTTTTTACCATTAAGAGAGTTTTGCAGAGTCTGAAACAAACGGTAGTCAGCTGGTGCAAGTTCCAAACTATTAAATAATCTCCTTAGCTAAAAATGATTATTTCAATAAATGATTTTTGGATTACTATCCAAAAATAGATTAATTTAAAGTTGTGTTTTTGACTGAAAAGCAAAATAATAACCTAATATAGTCAAATTGTTTATATCATTTTTTAGATATATAGAGATGTAGAAATCTTAAAAATCAAATCTATTTGAAAAATATGTCTTATCGTGATCAAAGAAAATTCAATCCTTGAGAGTAACTTCTTATTGATTGTTCCCTGTTTTCATCCATGTTTTAATTCACAGTATCGATATTTTCAGTAGTACTAATAATTTTAGAGTTGGTTTCTTACCAAAATGCTTTAAACACTACACTTGATACAAATTTTGAAGTCTGTTGAGAACTTTATAGTGTGGTTTATTGAACATATATTTCTCGAAAAATTTGAAATGTAATTCGAATATATTCTTATTATTTTTTTAAAAAATTTTAACAAAATCTATAGGATCTACGTTTTACGTATATGTATACATATTTTACGAGCTACTTTGTTAGCGATTAATTTCACTATTGTGTAGTACTGAGTATGTCTACGTTATGGGTAAAATTGAAGGAGTGATGAACCTTTCCTATCTTTCAACGAATAAATCATTCTTTATGTATTTTTATGGTTTTATGGTTTAAAACTTTTCAAAAAGCACTATAAGCACATGTGGAAGGTCCACATTGAATAATTAATTAATTATGCAGTTCCATTGTTTATTAAAATAGCCAATGTGAAGAATTCTAAAGAATTCATTAAAAGTAGGCGGGGGAGTTGAAGTCATCTTATAAAATATAAAACAAAACTACTCAGTATAAAATGAGTTGACGAATGTGGCATAGTTCATGTGTAACTGCGTTGTGTGGCTTTTACATGGCGTTGAAAGACCAACCCTGAAACCGACCATCTGCCCGCCATTTGTTCAAACGCAGTGTTTTGAGCATATTGAATTTATCTTAAAAATTTAAACTAAATATATTAAATTTATATATATGAGTATGAATGACAATAATAATGTGCACATCGTGGGACTTAATAATTCAGTAATAAATTAATTTGACTTTTTTATATAATGTAAAAATACAGGAGTACTAAAATGGAAGTATAATACCCAAATATTTGGTTATAATATAATATGCTTCTGTTGCTCACTTCCTCTAATGAAACATAGCGCTTCAATAATTTTCTTAAATCCAACTCTATTTGGTGTTTCTCTATAGGTGTCGTTTCATGTATTTCGTGCTTTAACTAGCTCACTTTCGAACATTCTTCTCCACGGTTTCCGCTGGCGTACCAGATCTTCTGGTACTTTATGAATATTATGATATAAAAAAAAATACAGCTGTCTAACAATATTAGATATGTTAGAAATATACATATAATAAAATATGATTTTCTAACAATGGACCATATAAATTTTATTTTGATAGTCCAATATGTTTATACTCGAGTATTTCGCTCGAGCAGTCTTGTTTTATGCTAATTTTATAAAATATTTAATATATGTTATAATTCTGTTATGTCGTTAACTCTTATATACATCTTACAAGCAGAAACAAACAATAGCTTTTTTTGCAATCTCAGTCGTATCGCTTACATTCGCTATTAAGGTAAGGAAAGTATAAAAACTCTTTGGAGAGTCCTCGCCAAAAAGAAAAAAATGCATATTACTCGCATAGACGAGAACCTCCTTATGCTCGCCAACTTTTAACCCACCCCCGACGTCTCAACCCCTAGTACCCTCAGGCGCTGTGGTGAAAATCTTCTCTATTCATTCCTTAGAGGTGATTTTAGTGAAGTTAAGCCTCACACTGTGGCTGTCTATGCTTTCCATTACAAAAAAAAAACAGCACACAAAGGAAGCAAATCCTGTTCTAGGAAATAAAACAACTTGACCGGAAATTTATACTGCATACAATTTAGAGTGCATCCAATAAATTGTGTTAAAATGTTTGTCTGGCAGTTGTTGTCAGAAAGAGCAATTCACAAAAATTGTTGTTTTGCTAATTAGGGCAGACTCTAATAATCAAACAATAACCAGTTCTGATCAGAAAATATATTAAGAAGAAAAGAATTTAAACTTATATTACATCTTAGTTCAGAATTTCATAATTTTTCCGTAACAGTATTTAATATTGTTCACATAAGGGGTATGTAGTCCGTATCAGAGGTTGATCTGAATTACGTTTAAATTATAGTTACCATTTATGGAACGGCAATGCTTTAGTATAACTGTCCATATGAAGTTATTTAGGTTCAAGACAGCTTTGAGTAGCTTAAAGGTGGTTTGTGAAAGATTGTAAACCGGTCTGAATAGGTACTAAATTTTGTTTTATTCGTACGGAAATTAAGGTTACAGTATACGGTACGGATAGAATTTAGTAGGTATACCCATATGAAGTAATTTTAGTCAAGACCTCATTGAATATTGTTCATAGTAAGATATAGTAAAAAATGTTGTAATACGTTTCCGATAAAGGTATTGTTTGTGGTCCACATCAAAGAATAATCTGCCATTTCAGTTCAGGATTTTATATACGCACCGTATTAGTAGCAGAGAAATATTTTATAATATGTGGTCGTAATTAGGGAATACTACAGAATTTCGTACGATACATATGGTAGAAATATTTTGTATAAATCCTGTGAGTAAGTTTCGTTTTACTTTAAAGTGGAGTTACTGTTATTGGTATGACTATGTCTTAGTACGAATGTCGATATAACTTCGGTTCCGGACTGCATCCAATAATGCAAACTTGACGTGTTTCTGAAACGAATCCTAATCCTGTTTGAACAATGTTGACGGGTGACGATGTTGGAAGAAAATTAGAAACTGGATTTTGTTCATATTTTGGATTTTTATGTAATATAAGTTGAACCTTTGGTTTTGAAAACTAAAAATAATTCATAAAAATTTCTGGTGCTTTTTTATGCCATGGGAAGCAAATACAATATTTTTAATTTATTTAATTTAAATTAAATTAATAAACTTTAAATTTAATTAAATTACAATTGAGTACAAGAAATTTTATTATAATATGACAGCTTTAATGAAGAAGAAATTTACTTACACAATATAAATGCTTCCAACAGTATTGAACTACAACAACAAAAACTTTTTTTAATATTTTAATTAATTGAATTTATGGCTGACAATACTGCTTTGAATAATGCGAATATTTATACTTACGGATTATATATATTAGACCTGGAACAAATAAAATCCTTTCGAACTTCAGATAGTTCTGATATATTAACAAGAGCGTATATAGCAATTTATGTCACGAATTTATGTCAGTAAGAACATGTACTGAGTTATTTATAAAAATCAAGTCAACTTTAAAAACAGTAAATAACAATATTTTATGAAACTGTCATTTTTATTCCAATTATAATTATAGTCTATACCTCTGCGATAACCCTAATTACTGAGAAACCACAAAAAAATTCACCCACTTTTTTTATTGAGACACGCAACGTCTGAATGTCGTCATTAGGGAACATTGTGAATGACATCAATTATGAAAACACATTTGATCAGATCAGTCGCAGACTAGTACTGACTTCCATTATGAGTCTCGATGAAAACAAAAACAACGAAAAAGTTTCCCAAACATCATAATTTGTGTGAACAAAACTTTAATTTCATGGAACAAAGAATATGTATACTCTTGCCTTTCTTAATGGTCTTTCCACCATTCAACGATTAAATTATATTGTATTTAGGTATTCATAGCTTTTGAATTGAAGAGGCTTTGGTCTATTGTTGTTCATAATTTCTTGTCATTAATAATTATGAGAATGGCCCATCTCAGTGGGGAGTTTGTCCGTGGTAGATTTCACCCATTAAGAGTTTAACAAGACCAAGTTATTTCATACGGGCTTGTTCTATCAAAAATTGCATAAAATTGTTACTGAGAAAAATTAACCGGAGAAAATACTTACTTCTTTTTGTTTAAATTAAATTGATTGGATAAATTTTGAACGTCAATATTATAGACTGTTATCGATTTTGTTAGGTTATTTTATGTTTACTCATATATTCTATTAGATTAGGTTTGTTGGGACTCGCTGCAACTAGCAAACTAGCTAGCTTACTATTTTGTTGTGGTGATATTGGACAGAGGGAAAAGGGGCTGAATATAAACTTCTATTCATTACCAAGCAGTGAGTGTGTAGATGATATTTTCTTCTTTCTTAAAATCTATTCTACAATACTACAAAAGTCGTAAAAAATGTCTCAGGTCGTAAGAAGTCGTAAAAATAATTAGACAGTCTCCTGTTGCTCGGTAATATTAATTTGGTTTCCATAATACGTGTACTTTGACTTCCTTGCTTTTCTTTCCATCTTAAATTCACTATTTTAAAGTAATATACACTTCATAGCCAGTTTAACTCAAACAACTTGGATTCGCAAGCTAATTGTACTCAGTCATAACGGATGTCTTTAAGGTATACTATATGAAAGAGAACATCAAATGCATGCAGGATCACACAGGAAGTGCATTTGCGCCCCTTGTAAACTTTGGAACAATAGAGTTCACGCTGTGTAAACATTTGTGAATTGGGTACCGATATCTGTAGATGTGGTGAAATCGTCATTGAAAACTTAGAACACAATCTTTGCGAATGCCTTTTTGACGAACGAAAGTTTCAGGTAATGTTCAGGTAGTACACCATTTAAGTTTTGGAGTCTACATTGTGTTAAAAATTATAAATGGGGTGTTACTGACACCAATGATATAAATTTGGTAAAAATAACATTGAAGGCTCGACGTACATTATTTACGTATGCCGAAATTGATTGACTAAGGTTTAATCACTCCGACAATATTTTTGCCTCATAACATTTATTATAATATGACAATTTCAATAATCTTTGGAACAAAGTATAATCAGCTTCAAAGCATAATCTTTGGAACAACAGACACCTCAGTGTGTAAAAATTTATAAATTGGATTTTTCCGAAACATTGGTCTACCAAGACCACGGTATTCGTCTATTTCTCAAGGTTTTATTTTTCAGGTAAATTTCGTCTGCCAAATATAAGCTTTAAAAGTTTTAAAATTAAACCACAAATTCTACGCGATAATATGAGGGCTGCATTTTAAGTATCGTGTCTAACAATGAAAACACAATGGTTAATCCGTAGAAATGGCTTTATTGTTTTTTAAAGCATTCTCCGTGGTGATCAATACAATTTTAGATTCCATTGACCCAATTTTTATATCAGTTTTGGAAGTCTAAAGTTGTTATCTTCAATACCAGGGTTTTAGGTGTCTCAGCGGCATGTTCGGGCATCGAAAAACACTCGCTACGCATTTTTTTCTTAATGTTAACGTATATCTATTTAAGTGCCAGTGAATTTTACCCTCTTTTACCCACTTTTAATTAAATTGGTATGTAATATAGATATTTATATAATGTATTTTGTATATATGTTATGTATGTATGTATACAATATAATCTAAATGTATTTATAAAATATGTATATATTAGAATTAGAATTAGCTGTGCCAAAATTCTTCATCACCTCCAACCGCTATGCAGAAATGAAAATCTCAATGCTAAGAACAGGAAACTGATATATAATCAAGTAATTCGTCCGTCACTTCTATATGGTTGTGCAACCTTTAGCAAAGCTTTTAACACTACTATTCTCTACTATTCACTATTGCGCAAAGCCAGGCTCTGAGCAATCTATTCAAGGTACCATGGTACATTAGGACGAATGACATCCTCAGGGATCTCAAGATTGATCCCATCAAAAAATACATAAAAGATAGAGCCCTGAAATTATTTGTGAAAACTGACAGATTTACATACACAGCGTTATCAAATCTCAGAATGGTTACAGGGTCCTCGGGGAGGTATGCAGATCTGAGGTCAATTATTGCTTAGTCTGATGAAATGATAAACAATAATCCAGTCAAGGCGTAAAGAGGGGTTTTAAAAATAACTCGAGTTAAAAAAGAGTAAAAGTGCTCAAGTGCACTGGCTCAAATAGCTTCAACCTAATTAATAATTAGAATTTATGGTTATACTCGTATGTATAACGGTTATAGGTACCTTCTATTGTACTATTACTTTATATGTATGCTGTTAGTGAATAGGTGCAGAAAGACCTAAATGATTATGATCAATACTGGACTCACATGAGAGTTTTCTTTGTAATTTTAGCTGTCAAAAATTTTCATTTTGCATTGAAAGCAACAACAGTTGACAGCTAAAATTACAAACATGACAGCTAAAATTTCAAAGAAAACTCTCGTGTGAATCTAATATTAGTCGTAAAATAAGCTTCGCCTAAAGCAGAATTAAAGACGGTCTTTTTCTTTTATTTCATTAGTGTATAATGTATATAAGAAGTAGAGCCAGTCTGTTTGTTTGTGTTATCTTCTGCATTTGTTTCTACTTTGCTTTGTAGTATTTTTCCTATTTTTGAAATTATGCGATTACATGCGACAGTTGAAAGATATGAACATAATTCTGATAACAATTGGGTACAATACAATGATTGTATGGTCTTACTTCCGGCGAATCCAGAGCACTAAAATCGCTGCTTCAGAATCTGGAATTCTTGCTTTCTTCTCACGCATGCGCATTGAAGCGCATGTGCAGTACGAGAGAGTCTTCAACGCTGAGCGTAATTATTTAGGAAGACGTGATTTATATGATTATGTATATTAAATCGGAGAGACCTAGAGAGAGAGAGAGAGAGAGGGAGAGAACAATTATTAGAAATATGTATAAGATTTTATATACAAAATAATGTAAAAAAAAGTTAATAAATTTTCTATGACTGTGTGTTCAATGTAATTTGACGCTGTTTTCGTTTATCTGCATTTCACTTCCTACTTTCCTACTTGAGGCGAAGCGAATGTTAGCAAAGAGAAACGAAAATGCTGAAATCGGTTAGAAGACGGAACGAACGTGTTAATTAAATTGAAATAAAAAAACTCGTAAAATGTAAAACGAAAGAAAATTGAAATAAGAAATAAAAGTGCACAAGTGCACAGGCACAAAAGTATTAGGAACACAAAGGAAGGAAGGCGGAAGATGTATGAAGTTTAAGAGCCATACAAAACGTGATAAAGCACACTTCAGTCGATTTCAGTTCGTCTGGTTTGCTTTGAAGTTGGACGCTCGAACGTTCGAAGGGCTCCTCAATCAGAACGAATTAGTGTCGGCACATATTGGAAAAATATTAGAAAAACACTTGGAAACACTTTAATTTACGTAATAGGTGGGTTCTTGTGGAGCTTAGAAAGAAGTAGAAGTTACTATTGTACACTGTAATATGTTACCTAATTACATTATAACTACTGTGAAGTAAAATAATTATGAATATTTATGAATAATGAATAATTTCAAATAATTTAATTATAATTTAATTTAATTTAAATAATTAATTATTTATTAAACCGTTTGTATATAGTTACAAATGGCTTAAGTCTCTTATTAAGGGAAAATGTATAATATATATGCACAATATAATAAATTTGTTAACATTTAAAAAAAAAACACTTAAATTGATTTTCCTCATAATACTTAACACTTTTTTTCTTCACATTTGACATGACCCGCTTGAGGCACTGAATCCAACAAGCATTCATTCTTCTATCCGGCAGACAAAAACATTCACGTCAGTATTCATGACTTCACACTTTATTAGGCCATTAAAGATTTTGTTTGAAGTTGTGTGGAAACCTCTTTTCTCAGTAACCGCAGAAAAGGTGAAGTTTATAGGTCTTTCATTTATTAACCAAACAACATAAAATTAAAATAAATTTCAAATAATATCTTTTTTAATTAAAAAACAAGAGTTTTATAGTCTGTTAATATATTTATTGTTTATTCCTCAAATTCCCTTTCATTTTCGGTAGACTATAATGGATCTCTATAGTAATTAATTTAATAAAATTTTTATAAAAAATTTTCTGAAATTGTAATAATATTAAAACAATCAAATAATGATATTTAAGACCTATTCTTATAACACTTTACTTTAATTTCGGAAATGAAAATGCTTTTATAACGTTGTTTTTTCGAAAAGTAGTGAGCTACAAAAACATGAATTATTTTTATATTATTTTAATTAATTAAATTTTTGGCTGCCTATACAGCTGTTTCGAGTCTTACCAAATATCCATCAACAGTGGTCTTGGAAATAATACTTATATTATATATTTAATTGTTCGTAAATAATTTTTTGAGACTGCAAGTACCAGCAATCGAACTCGTGCCCTGCCAAATTTGAAGCTCAGAGTCAACGCACTTTAACCAACTGATTCAACGTTGTACTTGACTTTAATCTTCGCACATTTTTCTGTTTTATTAACAAATTCACTTGCTGTGTTTATATTAGAACAAAATCATAAACCAGCTGTAGAATAATTGAATTAATTAAGTATATTTTTATTTTTAATTGTTTAGAACTTTTACACTAATATTTTATTAATGTATTAATACTTTTACTTTTAACTTTTTCACTGCAACACAGCAGCTTCCTTACTGCTTTAAACAGCAGACCTCGTACGACAGGTTAAGCGAACCCAACCTTCTTCTTTTAACTAATTAGATTAGATTACCATTGTATTTGAGATAAGGATTAATATCGACTATGTTATTTCAAGTTGCTATTTAGTTTTTATTTTTAACTAAGCGCAGTTGAGTAAATTAATAAAAAAAAACCATTATCATTTTCAGTTAAGCTGTTAAATCGACTATACTACGACTATATACTATACATAATGTATCATGTCATGATACATTAATAATGAGTAGATATATGTATACGTGTTAAGTCTTTGATCTATTTCAGAGAGAGTGACGTTAGTCTCTCAAGTTCCTTTTTGGCTACGTGCTTCTAAAACGGATATCGACGGGTCAATATAAAACCAAATAGTTCTACAAATCTACGAAGACAATTAAACAGTTATAAGCTCTAAAAAGTGTGACTATACTAATTAGGGAACTCGAAAAGAAAGATCAGCAACATTTTGTTCGGGAGTTTCCATATGAAACATTGAGGTTATACTATGGGTGTATAAAGAAAAATACTAAAGTTGGGGTTTTTGAAAAGTAATTTAAAGTTGTATGAAAAAAATTCATTATATTTAATCTACACTCTACACACATCTACACTCAGAAAAATAATTTGCTTGATTTAACCAGAATTTAACTAAGACTCAGGTTAAAATATTCCTACTCGACACATCACATTCTTTACCACACAAACTAAAATTTTTCTAACAAAATAATCAGGTCTATTTAACTAGTATGTGATTAGAGCATATTTTTTGGACTATTTCTGTAGTATGAAATAGTCCAAAATATTTTAGGACGGTCAGAATTCTCCACTAAATAATTTACTAGTTTAAATCTGACGTTTATCTGACGTAGAAAACTATATTAGAAGCCATTAGTTCCTAGGAAAATCAATAAATGAACAACGTATTGGTAAAATTTGACTTAATTTGGAAAGAAGTCTTCAATCTTCAACCTCCAGGGAGGCAGCAACCAACACTTTTATAGACACTTTAGATATCGCTTTCAGTTTCCTTTTCCTTTCATAGTACTGTATACGTATAAACATAGCTCGCTGGTTCGAAAAAACAAATAATTGGAACTCATATATAGAGATCTAGTAGATAGTGAAATAATGTAAAGTGCATTTAATACAAGTTTTTCATGGGTTTATCGGTATATGGTATGGCGCAATGTCTTGGTTAGGGCACAGTTCTTTCTCTCCGACTTTTTGAAAGTCGGTGTTTTTTGTAGTTGTTTTTTTTTTTTTTAAATGCACTAGTATTGTCCATTTATCATTCTCTATTCTCTATCATTCTCTAATTGTACTTCCTTTCACAAGATAATTCCTTAAATAAATACCATACGAGTTCTTAACTATGGAGACCAAGACTTCACCACTTGACATTTGTGTTTCTAATTACTCTGAATTGCTTTCATTCATTGCTATCCGTTTACTGACTGCTAATTAGACTCTAAAATATAGTTAATTTTTATATGTTAAAGTACAAGTTAAAGAGGTACAAATTATTCTATCTAATGTGAAAATTAAAAACTATAAAAAAAAGACTTGAATGAAATAAACCACTGAAAGCAGTGATTTCTTTATTTACGTATAAATAATATATCATTTTTGTGGTTTACTTTATCAACTTTAAATTTCTTTATAATGTTCTGCAAGTATTATAAGTAGTAAGTATAATGTAATTACTTACATATTTTTTAACATTATTCTGGATGGGTTTTGAATTCTTAGTAGAGCGGCGCACGGTGACCGCAAACGAACAGAAGACATTCATCAATTAAATCAGCACATTTAATAATATAAACTTGACTTAAGTAACTATTGAGATTTAGGTTATGACAGTTTTGAGACTTAAGTATCAATTAAGTCAGCAAGTTAATAACTAATTGTTACTTATATCGCTATTGAGGTTTAAATTACGATTGTGAAATTTCTCCTCCGTGTTACGAATGGAACGTCAGTGTTAATTTTTATAGTGATAGTAACTTCCACGTCAGTATTCTGCATTTAATCCATATCAAAGTTGGGCCGTCACCTTTTATATACCTTTTAGATATAAACTTTGACTAATCTTATTCAGATGGTAGACTGTTCATTTATAGAACAGTAGCAATTCTGCTTA
Organism: Teleopsis dalmanni; assembly: GCF_002237135.1. Taxonomy (NCBI): domain Eukaryota; kingdom Metazoa; phylum Arthropoda; class Insecta; order Diptera; family Diopsidae; genus Teleopsis; species Teleopsis dalmanni. Next base: position 84,375,267 of record NC_051847.1, on the reverse strand, counting down.
CCAGCCTATTTTGTACAAAAATACATACATATTTAGATTTTATGGATATACTTTAGTTATATGAAACCATTTATTGATATCAGGCTGGCTGGTAATTAGTTATTTATGTGTGAACACATGTGTTTTGTATAGCGAAGTTTGTGGGGGTTATTTTAGTGGTTGAACGGTTCTCACTCTTCGTCTGAACGACGTTGAGATCACGAACTGTTCTGTTCCTTTCAGCGAAAGGGTGTGAGTCTTACGTATGGACCAGCAAAACTAAATGATTGATGGGTTCAAAATATTTAAGTTGAGATGATGAAGACCTTTTGGAAAAGCAAACATGTTTAAATTTCAAAAGCTAAAAGAAAAAATGACGATTTTTGCTTTTTATATCTACTAGTTTAAGAAATAATAAAAATTTTATACTTTTTTTTAGATTTGTTTGTTAAATTTAAATATAAATATTATATATAATATTTAAATATATAAATTTAAAATAAAAATCTATTACGCCAGCTGGTATTGTATTTGAATCAGACATTAAAAAAATGTTCTCATTATTAAATGGATTTATTAAATGGAGAACACTATACACCGCGACTCGGGTTGGTCCATTGTGTCCCATCAAATCATTAAGCTTTTAATGCAATGAACAATTTTCACGGTTAAATGGACTTATTAATTTCATTATTTTTAGTGGAGAATATTATACAACGTGATTGAGGTTTTCTATTGTGCTAACCTCAGTTGTTTTTAATAAATCTAGGCGTCTTTAAATATTTTGTATTATTGCACATGCTATGAGGAGTAAATTGGTTCGTATATAATGGATAAGTCTAGTGCTGCACAGTTAAGGGCTTTCACAAAGAATATCTTCAGACATATTCTCTGCGAATAACAATATTTCAAAAGCAACAAATACTAGTATTCGAAAAGTAATTTCGTAAAATAGGCATACAATTATTGATATTATTTACACACAAATAGTTGTGAGGTTTATCACTTGAATGAATTTATTATCCGCTTGAATGAATTTTGTGCAATCAAACAAATTTCAAAAGTACACAAGACAACATCGTTGTTATTGCAAACTCATTAACTTTTTTGCGTTTGCTTTTGTTACTTATACTTTTAAAACCAATAAAACTTCATGAAGTGCGAGTAAAACATGATAGTATTAAAAGTAATAATAGGGAATAATAAGTAACACACAATCATGGCAGAAGTAGCAAAAGAATTAAAGTATTCTTTATTTAAAAATATCCAAAGAAGAATTTTGAATAATCATTATCAATATTAAAAATTAATTATTATATTTCATTTTTTGTTTAAAAGATCTTTTAATTTTTACAAAAATATTTAAGGATTAATCAAAGAAAATATACTATATTATTGTATTATATTTTGTTATTGGAATTGGTTTTGCGGCTGTTATACTAGGCCGTAGGTAAATTGATGGGAGTTTGGACAATCAGTAAAATAAGAGATATTCAGAAATAAGGTTATGATAATTGTGTAGAATGGATTTGTCAGATCAGTTGTATAAAACGAAAAAAAAAATACAAAGGATCATCTTAAACCAGTCGGATAAATCATATTTAAATGTCCGCTTTCCTATTTACATATGTCCCTAACAATTTTAATGAATACTGACACTCACAGCCATACAAATGTTTTCCTTACATTTTTAGGTTACTCCCATAAAAATAGTCTTTATTTCATATTTATGTGGACATTCCCCAATTGCACATGCCACACTTGAGTGAAATTATGGATTAAAATTAGTTTTTAGAACAGATTTCGTAGAGTTTACCTCATTTAGCAGATTGAAAATTTATTGATGTTGTTGAAAAGATGATGAAACCAATACAAGTAGAACATTCACTTTCTGTCATTTTACGATAGACACTTTATGACTATTTTAATTTACACGGACATTTTTTTCTTAATGTCAGAGCTAAATGTCAATAGTGAAAGTAAAAAATTTATATGTTATTTAATATAAAAATAATTATTGAATTACTTGTCAACCTGTTTCTTTTGCATTTCTACTCACATACACACACAACCAAGCTGAATTCATATAAGTATAGGAATTTTTAATCTGCAGAATTCATCAAATGTAGCAAACAACTAAAATTAATACACCAAAATCAATCCTCAAAAGTTACTCAAGTGTGGCATGGGTCAATGAGATGCCCACTTGATTACATTCATTTAGTAGAGCCAGCCGTACGCTATACGTTCTGTGCATTATTTCCAATGTGCGAAATACTGGCATTCGTTCTAGTGCTGTCTCTCATATGATAAAATTACTTGATTGAATTAATATTCAAGTAAAGTTAATTAAGTTATCTTAATTATATAGAAATTTTAATTAAAAAATTGTATTCATAAAAAACAATTTCAATTAAAACATAAATACGAAAATACATACAACGCAAATAATTTTTTAATTTACATATAAATTTTCTGGGAAAAACAAATTTTTTTCACATGCAAATTCATGTGTGAAAGCCTGAATTCATTTCGTGTTCGGATTTCGAAATCTCGTTAAAAACATGAAGAATGTACGGCGTTAGTGTATATATCATAAAATAGCCATTTTTAAGGTAACCAGCACGAACGAATGAACGAAAAAAAAAGGAATTGAAAAATGGTGAATGCATGCATCCACCGCCAAAACACACCAAGCAACAAAACGACTTGCGTTGTACTAACGATTCGTAGCTCTACTGTACTTTTCGGCACCACAAACGAAATTTCTTGCTCCGTGCAGTATTCAACAATTCAAACACACACATATATAAGTCATACAATACAAAAATACTTAAAGAGCAACTCTTGCAACCACTCTTGCTCTCGCTCTCTCGTTTTCTCGTTTGATTTCGCTTTAAATGTTCACTTCGTGCACAGCCAGTAATTTTTTCATTTGCTTTTGTTCCACAAATTTGGTTTCTTATATTTCTTATGTTGTTATCTACTATGTTCTCTGCAACATACATTTTTCACTTACTTTGTGTTGTTATATTTTATAGTTTATTATTCTTTATAGCATTTTCTTATTTCTATAAATATTCATTTTTAGTTTTTGGCTGTTCCAGTTCTGTCACGGCACATCTTCGTGTTGAAGGCCGATATAATTGGCCCGTAAAAGTTTTGTGGTGTGGTGACGACATGTTTTTATTGGTCGTTATTTTCGGCAAAATACGAACGAGTACGAAGTTTTCATAAACTGAATTGGAATGGGACGGTACTTGTTAGTATTGTTGTGCACAGTTTATTTATAGAACTCGGAAATAAAGTGGTAAAGAGTAGTTTTGTGCGGCAGCTGCAAATTAGAACGAAAAGTACTGAAAAAAAAAACGCAAAGAGGAATGCATGAAAATGGTAAGTGAATTTATTGAGATATTTATATTTACACAAGATAATAAATTTTTTGTTTTATTTCTAACACATTTGATATGAAGAATATTTTGTTTCTATGAAATAATTGGGGTGTGGCACTTTCAAAAATGATTATATGAAAATATACAAGTATAGGGGATACTTACATATCTATTCTCTATCTATTATTTTTTACTTTTAGGTTTTAGGTTGAACTCACTTTTGACTTTTATTTTGTGGTTATTTGCTTTCGAAAATTATGTGTATCCATATATGTATGTATATCTTATTAAGTGTGTTGTGTGTGTATGTGTGTGAAACTTTTAGCGGAGTGTATCTTTAATCGGTCTGTAAGTTTTATGGCTCATGTAAATTACTTGAGTAATTTTTGGGAATAATTTTGGAGTTATAATT
>NC_051847.1:84358854-84371384 GCF_002237135.1 Teleopsis dalmanni | reverse complement strand
CAGACAGATGACTTAATTGATCGAATAAAACTTAAGAAATCTCCCATTGAGAGTTTTTTAATATAGGACAGGGATAGGAGTTGCTACATAGTATTCTGAAATCAGATAAAGTAAAAACCGGAGAGTCACTTAAAACATTATTTAAAATCTGAACTTCTGCCAATAAGACTCAACATTCATCTTCCTCAGACGGTCCCACCTCTTTGAAATGATACTACAATTGGTAATTATAATGCAGTATAATATTTAGATGGTACTAGATGGAGCATTGTGCCTCAACATATGAAAAGCACATAGTGATTAAAAGCCTATTCACACGATATAAGTTAATTATCATGAATTGCTGAACCCATATGACTTGTTGCAGTTCTTCATGAGTTTGTTGTTTATGAAAGTCTACTTAAGAAAGAAATTTTTATTCTTTAACGATTAAGTAGCACTTTTAAAATATTTGTTACTTTCTTCAATACTACTTTATTATATGAAACGATATATTTTCTTATTTATATATTTCTCTCAATATGCTGATTGCAGACTATGGTAGTTGAATGACGATTTCATTTAGATATTGAGTGGGTTGGTTACTTTTAGTGTTGTCAGTTCTGTTTCTTTTATCTAAGTAGACGCCATTTTGTCACTATCAACTCAGTCATGAAAATATTAGTTTTACAACTAACCTGCATGGTTGATGAGGGAAATTATTTTTTTAAGCTTTAAGTTTGGGCTTTTTATCACTGACTTTCTACCCACAGTTACAAGAATCACAGTTGTAGAATCGAAACCTATTTCTTTGTTAATTAGGGAGAATTCGATTCTTATTCCAACGAGTCAAACCTTCGTTGAAATCCATACTGGAGGACCTAAATCTTGTCTGACCTGGGTATTTGTAAAGAAAGAAACTGTTTGCTTTTTTTTTCTCCTTGACAGATTCTTCATTTCTAATTATAAAGGAACTATTAGCATTGCCACGGAATATTGGGTTACCATTTCCCTATAAGGCTTCATTGAACGTTCATAATGGAACGTTCTTTGAAGAAGGAACAGAAGATGGCGTTTAAGGACCGGTTGTGAAGTACTCAGGAACACTATTACCATCAGTAATAAAATCAACTTTATAATTGATGACATCGTGAACAATAAAGAGTAAATATTCTCCTGTGATAAATATAAATCAGGCGATAGCCAAGTTAAATATATAATGGAATTCATAAAGATGAAAAAAATGCAACATTTTTTGTTCAGTCAAATTTTAAGAATAAATAACTTAAAGTACTATGCGTCTATAATATATACTTGTCACATTAAGTCTGTGGTTGTGGCGGCTCTTCTTTGAACGATTACTTTTTTTCCAGTAAAATAATTATATAAAAAATATGTTCCATATTATAATGCGCGTTTTCGATTGCATACGCTATTGTCCACATATTTCTTTTAAAACATCCCTAACTAACTATTTTGGCTTATTTTAGCTATATATATCCCCGTCCTTCTTTTATTAATCTATCAATTATTTCTGTAATTTTCTATAGTAAAAATTAAAAAATGCTGGGCTCTATCTAGGGAAAGAAAATAATACTGAGATGCTGGCGTGAATTGATGGTGTTGATTCTCAACTTCAAATGACCTAGAGATACCTGGTACCTGGAGATTGTCGAAGACTTCATGAATTAAGTGTTATTTTTATTTATTTATTTATTTTTTTTAATAATTTTATTTTTTTTTAAAAATAATTTTGTTTTTATTTTTTTTTTAAATAATTATGTTATTTTTTTACGGGCTTATTGGTCAACAGTTAAATAATGATCTTTTCAAAAAATATTTATTTGTTTTTAAAAGATTTTATTTTTACCAATATTTATTTATTTATTGTAAGATGTAAGAATGGGACCTGAAAGAAATCCTGCAAATATAATGAATGCGAATCCGATGACAACAAGGCATAGAGACAGACTGAAACTGAGATAGAAAGAAAACGTGTATGAGAACGAAAGCTCGGAGTTCTGATTTGCAAAAAAACTGCAGAAGATCGAAACAGATGGAAACACGTTCCGAAGAAGGCCAAGGTTCACACTGGACTGTAGTGCTAAAGACGAAGATTATTTATCGTAAGTGCTATGACAAACAACCTTTTCAAAGCACTATCTTACAAGCTAACCTACCTACAAACTAACATATTAACTATTAACTATTAACATATCTTAAAAAATATGAAGACAATTTTTAATTTTATTAAGATTAATATTCTTTATTAATGAATTACATTTTAAATAACTTAATTGATGGTTATTAACAAAGTAGTTTACAAGTAATCCGTAATAATAAATTAAAGAAAAAAAGATATATAAGAAAGATCAAAATTAAGTAAAATCAAAAATTCTAGTGCCTGAGTTCTGAAACCGTAGACATGTCTTAATAAAAAGATCAATAAAGCTGTCAACTTATAGAGGGCATCTGAGATAAGTTTACTGTTGTAGAGATATTCAAACTAGAATACAAAATTATGGGAATAATAAACTGCTTTTCTAAAGTTCAGTTATTAAATAGTGTAAATCTAGCTGATGATTGCAGAGACGTTAGAAAAATAATAGATTTCCAAACTATTTGATTTATAAGCATAAAGGCATTTTTTTATACCTTGTCATATAACTATCTTGCAACTGAACATGTATAAAGATACAGGACTCTTATTGACTCAAAAGATGCTTGAAAGCTTAAACCAAAAAACATTGTTCGATCTTCCATTAGTTTACTTCTCTGATCAAGTTCTCTTAAGAGACTCTTCCAGAAGCTGAACAGATAAAGAAGATCTATTTTTGCGTATTGAGGATTTTAAAGAAAAACTTAAGTTTAACATTGATGGTTAAAACGATTATGACTGATAATGTCTTTCAATACTTTTGCCAATCTCTGAACTATATGTCTTGATGTGAATATCTTTGGCTTGATATCAGCGAAATTTTTCCGGACTATAGGATTTTAAATAAAAATCTATGAGTACTATCTGAAAGATAACTTATAATAACAAAATAAAATGTGTTTCTTTGTCAAACGATATATTTTTTTTGCAGTTTTCCACTTAGAATAAACAAATGATATTAAAAGAGTTTTTTTTTTGAATGAAAAATAAAAATATTATATTGTTAAATTGATTGAATATATAAATGTTTTAATTAATTCATATTTGCTTACCTGAGTTAGTGACTGGCAAATGGGAAAGAGATTATCTTAAAATTTACGACATTTTTACTTGAGCGCAATATACAATTTTTCAGACGATTATTTTCAGGAACGTGTCTTTCGAATGTTGAAGATTGATTATTTATGAATACGACAACTTAGGAATATATCGGCAGTAAGAGTAGTCGTTGGTTTATGTTTGCATTTAAAAATTTTGCATTAAAACAAATGTCATATAAAAAAGGCATAAAAGCAGACAAACAGTTTTTTGAATCCTTAATCAGGTTGACACACACGGACTCCGGACTACGGACTACGGGCTATGGACTATGTAAAGCAATCAAGAGTGAAGTGGAGGGGAGCGACACAACTTCAAAATCACAGGCTTAAAGCGGCTTTGCATACTACAAAGCCTTGCCACTGCCAACTGCCAACTGCGTACGTTCCAAGTCATCAACCAACAACCAAAGGTGTACGCGTCTGTGCTGCACAGAATTGGAAATTGTCACATGAATTCGTGTTTGGCATTAAAATTCACATCATCGCCGCATTTAACCAGTCCAGTTCGACGGCGGCACCGTCTCTGCGCAATTCTGGCTTAAAACTGGTTCCATTAATGCAAGGTTTCGGTTCGAAGTTTTACGAGTATCGTTATTGTTATTATTTTTATTCAGTTTGATTGTTTGTTTCTCCTTAATTCTGCTGTGGTGCCGCAGATAAATATTAATATGTATCTGCTGCGCGCCAATCTGTTTGCCTCTCCACAGATACTCAGATACTTAGATACACCGCTACATGCGTACAAACTGCATGCGGTCGATATTCTCGGTACAGACGCTTTCGAATTTTGTTTACGTAGCGGCATAGTTTTGAGTAAAATCTTAGAAAATATCAAATTTCAAAATTTAATCGATCGATTTGATATTTTATTATATTTGATCTTCAAAAAGACTGACTCTGTCGAAATGCTCTGTCCGTCGAACAGTTGTTGTTGTGTTGTTGTGCGACGCAACTGGCGATTTCGCTTTGTAATCAATTTTGTATTAAATTATTTGCAAAAGCGTAGCAAATTTAATTTAAACAAACTTTCAATGCTAAACGATTTAAAAATTTCAAAATAAAATTTTTACTTTATTTTAATGGGAACGCCATTGACATTCGAATTTAATTTGCAATTCAATGAAAGATTAAATTTTTAATTTACGATTATCATGCATGCTTAATTAATCGAATTCGCCTGTGTTAGCAGCGCTGAAATTCGCTAAAATCCGCTAAAATTCACTGAAATTCACTGAAATCCAAATTACATTTTCAAACAAGTAAATAAATTTAATCGACAAAACACTCTACCCGCAACGCTCAACGCTCAATGCTCATTCAATAAATTATCTCAAAATATACAAAATTACTGAGCTCCCAATTAGACGATTATTTATTTTACTTTGAAAATATAAACATGCAATCTAAAGACTGAACAAGTGGCATTTATCCATAGCAGATGGATCAAAGCGCTAGGGAAGTGAAGAAAGACTACAAACTGAGCACCAATGGAATAATTTTATCATCTAACAGATGATCTAAAAATTTTTCGAACTGACATATCAAAATGTGTATCATATATTAGACGCCAAAAGACCTCTATTCAGTACAGTCTCCCAATGCTTTAAATGTATAAATGACATAACCAATATTTGCTTTAAAGAGATAGCTACTTCTATTATAATCTAATAAATATTTATAGAAGCTCACAATCATACAAAGTAAAACTGTACTACGAGCGATGCGTTTGCAAATGATAGACTTACACAAATATACATATGCCCGATATTCAGTAGAAGACTACACGTTTCTAAAATATGGCACGTTTTATTAAAATCTTATAAGCGCTTGTAAAAGTAGTACTCCTTTAAAAGAGATCCAACTAAGAGCAATGTAATTCCATATGAGATATACACATATATCAAATATCTGAGTTTGATTAATACTATAAAAAAGAGAGAGAAACCGCATCCCATGTACTAGAGGAGTGCTCGGCACTGATGCATAAGCGGAAGAAACACCTATGAGGGTATTTCATGGATCATAAGAATTTAAGACTAGGAAAGATAGTATCTATACCGTCTTTCATTAAAGAAATCGGATTTGGAAAAACACTCTAATCCGACTAAGGAGCACAATAGATCTTTTAGGTCACAAAGTACTATCCCTTTTTTCATAATAATACAAATATATGCTGAGCACTTGTCAAAAAGTATGCATTCAAGAAGATTTATATTTCTTTATTTGTGTATTCAACATCTTTAATGTGTACACAGAGAAATTGATATCTATCAATTAAATACTTGCAAGAGCTTAGTTTTTTACAAGAGAAGATAGGGCTAAAACAATGTGCTTACGAGTGATTCAATACTTCCATATGTAACTAAATGCACAACACCTATCAGAATGCGTCTATTGATTACCGGTTCGAACTTCTATAAACTACTATCCGATAATTCCAATGTGTATATAAAAAATTTTTACCTTTTATTGCCAAATGAACTCTTTTTATTTTATTTTACATTCATACAAAAAAAGTCTGTGTTAAGAGCAATACAATTTCAAGTGAGTATCTTAAAATATTTTACTATATTCTAATAAACACTTCTAAAAACTCACTTTCATACACGAAAAGACTGAACTAAGCACAGTGCGACCATCTACTTATATATGCATTTAAGCCCTATATTTACTACAAAGCGGCAATAGTATATAGATTCATAATTCGTTAAATGTCTATTTTACGTCTTTAATATATTCGTATACTTTACAGACACCGCCACTTTTATTATCTTTATGTTAAGCATTATCTGCAAAAAACTCCCAGTTGTCTGAGGCAGACTATATTAAAGACACTAAGCACAATGTCTCAAAATTTATACAGATTGCTCTAATTTGGAGAATAGTAATATGAATGACGTGTGTTCTCTATGGAGTTCAAAGTCTAAATGTTTGTAGTACATACGGGAGATTATAGGTTTTCCAGACACTGTGCAATTAAAAATCTTCATCTTAAATGTTCAATTTTTAAGTAAAAGTTAAGCGATCATTATGTCCGAAGCTGTTATTTTTACCATATCTAAGCATATTACAGAATATCCTACATGTTTGATAGAGATATTAATATATTGATGTATTTGTCTGGTTGTACTTCGATGTACTTAGTTGGAGTAATCATTTTCGTGTTATTTAAACCGACTACTAATATAGCTGACAGTATGATAACTCACAATTGAAAATACATTTGGAATAAATAGCTTAATTAATAAACAGAGTAATGCAATTCAATTTAAGAATCCTATTCCAGTTTCAAAGTGTAGACCTATGGTATATGTCTATAAATATGTTGAAAAGATGATTCATATTACACCTACGAAATTTATCAGATAAGTTACTTAGGATGATATATTATATTTTGAAGTTGGTAGTCATGCTTTAATAAATTTGTAGATAACAGATGATGGATACCTATAAATCTATAAATTTGTGGATTTGCAGGAAGAAGTTTCTGAGTATATTATATATTGGGACATAATCGTTTTATATTACGATTCGAAATATTAAAGTTAATAACACTATTTTGATTTCAGTAGAACTTCCAGTAATTTTTAGAAATACTCCTTTTATTAATGATGAACAATCACTATAGTTCTTATGCAATAAATGAGATTTTGTGTTTTTATCCATAAAAGGGAATTACATGTACTCAAGTAAAGGTTTTCAATACCAAACATTCTAAAAAAATTTATTGGGTGAGTACGATACGAGTAAGTAGCGCTACCTTTTTGAATACGTGTCAAATATTGTCGATACTTTTTCTCGATATAAGATATGGGTATCAAACGGATAGTATTGACTTTCAACCTCGTCGTTTACAATATCCATAAATTGTTTAAAACAGGAAAAACCAGATGTGACCACCTCAATTATCGTGCAAAAAAATATTTAAACTGTTTTGATTAAAAATGGGATTGACCCTTAATTCAATACTTATTAAATGGATGCGTTTTATTGTAGCAAAATGTATATAAATTGAACAACTGAGACTGATCACTATTCATGGTTCTTTAGTTCTGATATATTTGCAATGCTCTTGTATTACGTATTATTAAGAGATTAACTGAGAGAGTATAAAGAGAATAAGAGAGTAAATTTCATTGATTTAAAAATGGAATATGCAGCACTTATCCATGTTTTGCTGTGATGTATATTGTATCAAAGTAATCGAATTCTATATATATATGTAGTATTTAGTATATCATTGCCCCTTAATTTCTGTTAAGCCGGATAGCTATATTGTTAATTATAGTTGTTATAGTTGTCTGATTTGAATGTATTTTGATTTAAATTTTATTTTATTTTATTTTATTTTGGTGAGTTTTGAATTTTTTATTAACTTTAAATATCACCAAAAGTTAAATATGTAATGTTAAGCTGTGCCTAAGCACCCACATCTACCCACGTATCTCAACAATGAAGTTTAATAAACCCAACCGCCCATACGTACTGGAGTGCTCATCCGCACTGAATGACCAGACAATTTGACGCCGAACTCTTGTCTAAATAACTTTACAAAAGTATCTAAGCTGTGTGGAAAAGTAATAAAAAAACAATTATGTGATAAATATTCTAAAATAAAATATTTATGTTTATTGTTGTTCTTTAATAAAATTTTTTTATTTCACACTTAAACCATAAATTTATTGACTAAAGATAACACAAAAAACCTTTAAATTTCTAACAAGAAACGTAAAATATTCCTCAAGTAAACGAAATATGTCAATATTTAAAAATAAATATTTAAACTATTTTTTTTATTTACATAAATAAATTGTATTTTTTTTATTTATTTAAGAAATTTCTTCAAGGTTTCAATTCTATTTTAATATTGCACACATACATTTGCTAGCAAAAAAAATTAAAATTCCGAAATAATTTTAGAAACGAAATCTCTACGAAATCAGCTTACATTTTTCAGAAAGTATCTAAGGAAAAATATATTTGATATTAGCGATTATTTTTATTTTTAGCTATATTTGTTAAAGATGTGTAAGAGTTTCAAAACTGGCTTTTTTATTTATTTAAAATTTAGTTACTGTAAATTGTTGATTTATTTTTATTTGCCAAAAATATCTGAGGGGCAACTCGTAGAATTTCAAAAGCTATGCATGACTCAATACCAGAAAATTGCTGCGAAAATTGTATATCTATTAAGGAAATTGATAATGGGTTTCATTACAGGTCATTATGGTCTGAAATATCACCTTCATAAACTACAATTATCTGTTAACTCGGAATGCAGATTATGCCTCGAAGATGAGGAAACGACCATGCACATTCTTTGTGACTGTCCAGCTTTAATAACACACAGAAGAAACCTGTTTCATATGGAATTTCTGTCACCAGAGCAGATTAAAAGCTCTTCTCTAGATTCAGTTCTAGATTTTGTTCACAAAGCTTTAAAGAGCTTTGTGTAATCAATAATGAAATTTGGTGCAATAGGACTATTCTGGTCGCAGTACCGGCTGTTGGGCAATTTTCACGTTCACACTTTTAATAATAAATAAATAAAGAAAATTGATTATAATTGGTGAGATATTCATAATTATTGTATTGTTTGGTATTAAGATAAGAGTACACAAATAAATGTTTTATAAATATGGTTATATCAAAAGCTAAGCGAAATGATAGCGTTGCTTTAGATAAACGTAAAGACCGTGCCCCATCTCATGTGTCAGTGCCCTTTTTTAGCTGGGAGAAGATCATAAATCTTCGGAGCCCCTTTTCTTACCGCCCTGAATGAGCTGTTGTACTATAATATTATGGAGACAGCCAAATTCATACAACTGTCTGGTTGATTTTCCTTTAGCTAGTCGTTAGTCGTACAGTGATCTTTCAATCTATGTGCGTACCAACGCTATTTCTATGGTACCACAATGGGCCATTTTATGAGCTTAAGTTGTTTTATGGATACACATCCGCCACTCCAATCTACCTAGATAAAAGTAGATATTATTGATATTAGCAATACTTTTTTACAGATATGCATGCCTATTACTGATAGCTTTTTCTACAATTCAATACCGCTTTCCTTTGTTTCTTTCAGTATTGTTTGACTAAAGGTCATAATATGCAACGTAGATAACCATATTTAACTACACTGGACTCTCTTCCTCAACTTACACAAATATTTAAAGTCGACCGAATAAAAAAATTATTTAAGATAATTACGAGACAAAAATCAGCTGATATATTTAGGATATTTTTAATGGTAACACATACCAAGGGAAGCCGACTCACATGTAGAAAATAAACACAACAGCATTGTATTTAATTTTTATTCCAATATCCAATAAGAGCACTCTCAAAATAAACTTAAAAAAGTTTGGTCCTTATACAAGATTTCCTTAAATCTTTGCTCAGAATTCGATTGGCTGTTCTTTTGGTATTTTAGTTTCCTCTATTAAAAATTTTACAGGGATACAGCGGTTATATCGAAGGATTTCATTGAATTTTTTGTTCATTGGAAGTGATTTTTGACAGCAGTAGTCTTCATTGGTCTTCGTATTTGAAAGCCTAAATTTTTTCTTGTTATAATCCAACAACAAATCTAAAGTAGCTAATTGTTATAGTATATATGGCTGTGACTTATACGTTTGTTTCAATGGAATGCAGGAGGTGAATTTGTTCATAAATCAACTATATTCGGACAAAATACTAGGTTTTAGTATCACAAGACTAGTGTGGTGGTTAGGCATTCATCTATAGATTTGTCATTTTTTATAAATACATAAATTTGATTTTTTTTTGTTTGCTAACCCATAAATTCAATTGCTAAGTTATTAATTATAATTCTCATCAAGTTTAAAGTGCTTCTTCTCACATCTAATAATTCACAATAGTTTGCTATATAATGTCTATAAATATCTTTAATAACTATCAATATTGATTGTATTTATTGGCCTTATTTTAATATATTACAAATATATTGGGTTCCAGTCGTTACTTTGCTGTTGAATTTGATCAGCTTCATAGATTTCGAGATTTTGCTGCTAAATTTTTACTAAAATTTGATTGGATATGTATTATATATAAGTAATGACATATGGTTTGTTTTTAGTAAGTCTATTTACTATATTGCATTGAATTATGTCGGGGTGATGATTCCAAGAAACTGTGAACCATTTTACCTGAAATAGCTGTAATGTTAACTCAAAAATTGGAACATTGTAATCAAAGTATAAATTTTACTATTTTAGTAGTCTGAGTGTTTGAGACTAATTCACAATGAACTTACAATAAATTCAAAAAAAATCGTCTACTCTTTTAATGACTTGAACTCGTAACTTTAAAGTTTTGGTTTCTCTTCTTATTGAAAATACCACATTTTATCTCCAACTACAATTGACAGGATTCCTTTAGACCATTTTGAACATATCTTTGCAATGCTTAATTCTTTAGTTATTTTCAGTTAATAAGTTATGCCGTCACACAGAGCTGGCCTTAGCAATGATGAATAATTCAACAGATTTTTTTTAGAAAGACATAATACATATATTAACAATGGGTTTTGATATCATATAGTAGAAGCTTTCGGTACTATAATTGTGTTTTAGTAGTTTTGTGAAGCAATGGTTTGGTGAAGTATATTGAAGGGACTCATATAGAAAAGGAAATTTTATATTTTTGAATAATTAGGAAAAAAAGAGAAAACTTTTAATAGAAATCTTTTTAAAAAGTTAGAATTGTTTGAAATAGATTAAAAAGTTAAAAAGTGAAATAAAATTAAAGAAAATATGATTAATAAGGAACAAAGAAATGCTTGAAATAACATAAAAATTGATAAAAAGAAATTAAATAAAATTAGATATGACGAATAAGTAACAAGGTAGTGCTTGAAATAGATTTAAAAGTTATAGAAGAAAATAGAATATATTGAATAGAATAGATTAAAAAGTCATATAGTGAAATTAAATGGAAAAAGATACGATGAATAAACTGGTTTCTAAAATTATGAGTTTATATTTTTGCACTGATAAATCATATAGCTATTATTATTTCTATTATAACTATCATCATATAGTTATTAGTAATTTTTATATTCAATATTAGCAGTTTAAAACTAGTACTTTAAAAATATTTCAAAGTGGAAAAATAGCAAATAGACCTTTCGTATACGGCCAAATATTCATAATCAATGATATTTGAAGGAATAAAGTGCATAAAAAATTCAGTGGCTTCGTGATGTCGTGCGAATGGAATAAAGTGAGTCTACTAGAGGAGCACTAATAGAAAGGGTGTGTGATTTAATACCTGCCGGTTGAAAACGCAGTGAAAGAAGTCTGTATCTTTCATAGAAGGACAAGATACCCAAAGGTAGTCGGTACTAGCAACTGTAGACAGCAAGCTACTGAACAGGTTGGCTGACGAAGGTTACTGAATGCGGCTTAGGACGACTTACATCTAGTAACAGTTAGCCACTGAAAGGACTGGCTGGCGAAGGTTACTAAATGCGGCCAAGGACGACTCACATCTAGTGACAGCTAGCCACTGAACGGACTGGTTAGTGGAGACTACAGGAATCGACCAAGAACGACTCACTTCAGTTAATGGTCAACTAAGCAAGTAAGTAGGTACTTAAAAGATAGATAAGTTTATACAGAATACTTAATTATAAGTGTCAGGCATTAACTTCTCTTCAATTTCATTCTGCAAACTTATGGATTAGCCTATTTATCCAACGTTACTCTATGAATATCTATTAAATAATGATTTTAAAAGGAATTATGCATTAAATTTGAAAAAATCATTTCTGATTCATTTTGTAGAAGGGCCAACTTTCATTTCCGTAAGTATGATATCTTTTTGTGTTGAACACTCTTATCGGAAATTCATGTAGGAAAGTCTAATCCAATGACGAATTCATTCCTCCACCAATCATTAATTCGCATAGTTCCAAAGCCGTCGAATTTAAAACCAAATCAAAAGCCATTTAAACAACTCATGTAGCACAAAAAGGAAAAAATATAAATTCAAAAGAAAACAGAAACAATAAAAATGAAAATAAAAAGAGAAATTACTTTTGAACAGGAAGCGACGATAACACCAAAATCCACCCCCTTTGTGTGCTATTAAAGATTGGTTATTGTTTGTTGAAAGCAGAGGAAAGAAAAAAAAACTAAATAAATAGCAGCAACAACAAAAGTTTTCCAAAGGCAAAATTTATAAAATGAAAAAGTACAGGAAGCAATTGCGTACCACTGCACGCCACCACTACCAACAACGTGTCGTACCCCAACGTCAGCAGTTTTATT
>NC_051847.1:84352063-84358754 GCF_002237135.1 Teleopsis dalmanni | reverse complement strand
AGAAAGTTACTTTATACGCAAGTAATTAGACCTGCACTTCTGTACGGATGTGTTACATATAGCAAAGCCTCAAATACCACCTTAAAGCAATTACAGATAGCTCAAAACCTGGCTTTAAGAAAACTGTTTAAGATTCCATGGTACATTAGATCAACAGACATACATAGAGATCTTAGGATTGACTCAGTGAAAAAATATATCAGAGACAGAGCTCTAAAATTATTCACTAAAGTTGATACGCTACTTAACCCCGCCCTAACAATCCTCAAGTCCACTTCTGGACTCTCAGGAAGATATGCTGATTTAAGGTCCGTCATCAACTAAAAGACAAATAAATGATATGATTTTTTAGCCTAGTTAAAGCCTAGTGTGGGGTAATGATTAACCCCCCAGTCATTATAGAGTAAAAGTGCGTAATAGCACTAACTCAAGAAGAAGAAGAAGAAGATGGTCATACACATATCTAAATAGCAATAAAAAATTGGAGCAATAATAACAGATTATATATATTTTTTTGTGACAATAACAGGACAGGAGAAAATATCTTAAATTTAAACAATTTCTGAATGATTTCTAGGATTTGAAACACTAAACGACGAGTTACTTTAGTATATACAAGATATTTCAGAAGCTAAACGAAACCGAAGGGTGTATCCTCTGTTTTTTTACAATTCTGTTAGAACTCTATTGAAATATTTTACTTACCAGTTTTGAGGGTCTTAACTTTATCCCTGATGTTCCAATGAGTTTCCTCTTGAAATTCGTTATTGACACATATATGTACTGTTATTAATCTTCATTGACTTTAATGGTATTGCTACGGATTCACCAGTTAAATTTTATTTAAATTTTCGTATACCCGTCCGTATTTCTTTGAAGGAAAATCTAGCTGTTGCTACAGCTGCACCAGTGGTTTCCTGCGGGATTGATAGGGAAGGGTATTATCCAACAGATTCAGCTTTTGTAATAAGAAAAGGCCTTTGCTACATTGGCCCTCTTCAACTACATTAATTTTGAATCAGTATCAGAATTACACGAAAAGAGAAGTAAATATATTTAAAAGTGATTAGAAAAGAAGAAGAGTAGCAAGCAAATGAAAGTAGAATAGTTCGCCATTAGCCTCGAATAAAACATTTTCAGTGTTATACTATATTCCGTACATGTAGACTACGTGCCATCCTCAACTATTTCTGAGTTCTGGCGATAACTTAATGAAATTATTAATAATTTCTGAGAATAGCAGAATGGCATAAAAATTGAATAATAAAAAAACGTTCAAGTGTCAAAATCCATAAAATTTTTGAAGTTTCTGTAGAACACAATATGAAAAGCTTGAAAATAAATTATCGTTGACAGTTTACTAAGCTAAACAAGTCAAATTTACTGAATCAATTAGACCAATTTACGTTCATCAAATTTTTGACGTTGATCTTGAAATTTCTTCAACCGACAACTGCTCCAAAGTGTACTTTTTTAAAACTTGATTTATAATTAAGAGGAACTCATATTTATTTTGATTATTTTTTTTATATATATAACAATATTATATTAAGTCTCTTTTATTTATGTATTGAGTTTCTATCAACATTTATTCTTCCACATAGTGAGCCCTGAATGG
Organism: Teleopsis dalmanni; assembly: GCF_002237135.1. Classification (NCBI taxonomy): domain Eukaryota; kingdom Metazoa; phylum Arthropoda; class Insecta; order Diptera; family Diopsidae; genus Teleopsis; species Teleopsis dalmanni. The sequence goes on along the minus strand of NC_051847.1, from coordinate 84,357,136 downwards.
TTTGATTTGATTTTTTCACTGACCAGCCAAAACACTTAACGCTTACACAACTTGAGCATGAATGCTCAGTGAGGAAGCACATAATGATTATGTTCAATCTAAAAGGATGACGTTGCTCTTGTGGCTTTGTTATTTTGTGTCCAATCCTCAGACAATCTATCAACTTGAACAATAGGCACACACGTGTGCATGAAAGAATAAGTCTTCAAACGTCCTCCTTGTGCGGAACATCAAAACTAATCAAAGGGTTATGGTTTTGCAACAGTCATGCATGGCGGTCGGTTATCCACATTTCCATAAAAGCGAAAAGATTGGCCTGTTGCTGTACTCGTTTTCCGGAGAGAGACCTTATAACTGATTTACCCTAACAAATGCGCACGGTTGAACTAATTGTTAACTGCTTCTGCTCTTGTGAAAGTCAGATTGTTTGTGTATCTTGTAATATTATGAAGATTTTAATGTCGAGGTGTATTCCCTTAGCGGTACACACTCAGCAAAACAAACAAATTTAATAAAGGTAAGCACTTGGAACTAACCATTGAAAATTTTTATTATATTGTAGTTATTTCAAAAGGATATTAATTAATTGTAATCTTATTATAATTTTTAAAAGAATTTTTTATAACATATATGTATTGTATATTATATTATGGAGTACTATTTGAGCTAATAATTATTATTGTTGCTTTATTAGTATATGTTATTGTTTTATTTATAAAATGTTCTATTTATAAATATTGTCAGTCATTATTGATATTAGTAATATTTGTAAGATACCAGAAGCGTATGGAGAGATTGAGAGATACCAGAAGCGTATGGACCTATCAAAGGAAAAACTTAGAATCATCACAGGAATCCTAACAAGGCACTGTAAATTAAAATACCACCTTACAAAACTGTGTATATACGAAGAGCTGCAGTGATGCAATAATAACAATAACAAATGAAAATGATGAAGTGACAACAAATACAAACGTTTGATCTGGATAGTCGATTTGACGAAATACCAAATCGGTAATCGGACGTCGGTTGTGGTTTAAGTGGGTTAAAGTCTCACACTGATTGGGTTTTCTTTCTTAAAACTTTGGCATAATCTCCGTTATTCATATATGTCAAACAGTTTATCCTAGAAAAACCAGAACGTAAATTAATATAATCATCTGGCTTAAATTTAATCGAATGAGGCATGATTTATTGAATTCGTTTGTATAGTTGATTTTAAGCGGTTTTCTTTAGTGATTAGGTTAGGTTGGAGTGCCAATATTATGTCCAAGGCCCATTTAAGCTCAAATGATGGTGCGTTGCAATACCACGGACTAATAGGTATGCCTTTCCCATTCAAGTAAAATTGAACGAAACCGACAAGTTTATAAATTTGACCAAATCCATAATTTTGCATAAAGATAGCTCTCTCAGTCTCTCAGCTAATGAAGAACACTGAGACATGTGGTGGAGTATAGTTTCCTCCTCGTACGTAGAGCTACAACCTAGACAAAAGTCATCATAGATTAGATTCAGTCAATATCGTAGTGATGAGTTACGTTCAGGTTGATCTTGAGTTCCGTGAGTGTACAATAGACCTAATATACCTAATAATGATGATTATTATAATAATATAATTTTATATCTCTATGGATAAATACTTTCTCCAAACTTTTTACATCATTTTCTCTTCCATTATTTAATATAGGCTCTGGCTACGTTACAGTATCTCGTGAAAACTGTACATACAATCCTTTAATGACTATAGAGTGATTAATTTGAAATAATTGAGAACTGTTTTCGCAGTCGGAACTTAAATGCCGAAACTGACTTTCAAGTAAGTTAATGATTTAGACATGACTCAAGTTAATATACGTAGAGATTTAAGTCACTACTGCACATTCAGCAAAATAGGTAGAAGTTTCTCCATTGCTGCATAGTTTAAGTATGGCTTAAGTTCCATTGAGACTTAGGCTACGCTTGTAAAATCAGCCCTGAAATTGCAGAAATGGCTTCAATCAATGACATAAGTACTATTGAAAATCTTGGCATCCTTAGAAGGATTTACATTTTAATTAAATCGAATGCTGTAAACAATTAAGTTAGAGTTTATATTCAAACGTAAAAGTTTTAATTAAACGAGAATTTCACTATTCTCCATAAATGGAATGTTGTGAATGTTATTATAAAACAAATTTTATTGCATTTATTTTCACAATCTCACGTCGGGCAAAGTTTCGAAAGGCAGATTAAATGTTGTGTAACTCATTATGAAACGACTTTTGAGCTTAAAGTGCAGAAATAATTGCGCACAAATGGTCTAAGGTTTCGTTCGAATGGAAGAGTTTTGAATTTATTTCAACAAATTCAAATCCAACAAATCCACTAAACAGAGTCCGCAGTGGCGCTGCAGACGCGCCAAAAAGTTTGTTAACTTTTAAATTTTAAAGCAGAACCGCAAAACTGCACAAAAAAGCTTCATTCACCTTTTGACATTAACGGATTTAGATGTAGCGACCGACTCTGTAGCGGTGCTGGGTTTTGCTGCTTATTGCCAACATCATTAGGAATTTTGAATTATATATACATATATACACACACACACACACACACACACACGCGTGTACTCTGACAATTCATAACATTTGCTTTGCGCTCTTTCGCATTGAGTGGAGCGTCAGGAGTCGATGAAAAATGCCACTTCATGACCTTTGCTAAAAAACCATATAACATAGAAAGGGTACAACCGCGAGAACACACAGTCATACACAAACATATATACACACGTACTTAAACCAAATAGAGTATAAACGTGTTAAACAAAACACAATAAAGTAGAGCCATTGTCTCATGCCACACTTGAGTAAGTTTTGAGGATTAAATTTAGTGCATTAATTTTTGATGCTTGCTACACTTGATGAATTCGACAGATTGAAAATTCATAACATGAACTCTGCTTAATTGTGTGTATGTATGTGAAAAAACAAAAGAAACATTTTAATAAATAATTTAATATTTATTTTAGTATTCATAAGGAATCTATAATTATATAAATTTCTTAAAGTAATAAAACTTATGTTAAGTATTATGTATTTAAATGAGAGATCGTTTTATGTTAAAATTAAAAATGAAGCTTCCAAAACACACCACATAGGAGCTGGCCCAGTTTCGTACACTATCTTTACTCATAACATGCCAACGACTGAAGATGTGCGAGTAGCAACCTATGCAGATGATACTGTGATAATTTTCTCACCAGAATCGCCTGTAACTGCATCGGGTCTAGTTCAAGAGGAGCTAAACTCAGTAGAAACATGACTAAAACGCTAAAAGATAAAGGTCATCACAGAAAAATCTGCTCACACCACACTCACTTTGAGAAGGGGTAACTGTCCGCCTGTTAGTCTTGGTGGAAACGTTATACCATCAACTGGCATCGTTAAGTACTTAGGTATTCATCTCGATAGAAGCTTGACGTTCAAGGAACACATTCAAACTAAAAGAAAATAACTTAATATGAAAATAAAAAAGACCAATGAGGTCAGAAGGTTACATGTATTAGATCTCCCATTTAAAAATTAAGTTCTACAATATCCATAAGTTACAAATACATATATGTAACGTGAACAATAGACCACGATAATCTGAATTAGCATAAGAACATGATGAAATTTGTATATTATTATTTACAATAATAGATTATAAATAAAAGAAAAAAAAATATTATGTATAAAATAAGTTATTTATTAAGTTGTCCTTTTTTTGTTGATTATTTTTGTTAATAATTATGTCTAGACTGTATATCATTTATTTATTTCATTATAAGTTGGGTTTTTTGCTGACTATTTTTGTTAATAATTATGCCCAAAAAATATATATTATTTATTGAGTTCAGTATAAGTTATCAAGTTTTAGATTAAATTGCATCATACTTAGCAGTATTATTCTCCATAAGAGTTTCATTCCAACGGTTCTTTGATACCGATGGCTGTTTTGTACACCAACTTTATTTTTCTTTATAGTTGACTTCGAATTCGGCAATTCTTCATTCCTTTCTAATATGTTTTCCTGGTGCATTCTTTTTAGATCTGCAAACTGGCTATACACGCTTAGTTTCTATGAGAGATTTATTCCAACGGGTCTCTAATATACCGATGGCTGCTTTGTACAACAACTTTACTTTGTCTTTATGGTTGACTTCAAATTCGGCAATTCTTCATTCCTTTCTAATATGTTTTCCTAGTGCATTTTTTTAGATTTTCAAACAGGATATATAGGTACGCTTGTGTGCCAGATCTGGAGAATACTATGAAGAGAGAAACAATTTAAAAGTACTTCTTGCAGTATTGACATGCCTCAAAGCATGAGTAAAATTTTAATTCATAAAATGCAGTTAACTGTGCGAAAATTGTTATAAAAATTAATTTCAATACTGAATTTTATTCAAGTGCGGCGTAAGCCACTGCAAGTAATGAGTGTATGTGACTGTAGGTATGTGTAGTTGTACAGAAATATTTATCCATTTACATTGTTAGAAAGTTAAATACTCGTGAGATGGGAAGAAGACAATAAAGTTTTTTAGACAATTGCCCTTAAAAATAGTTCAATTCACTTCGGTTATCATTTATGGTCCTCTTTGAGAGGGTTTGCACTTGTCAAACTAAATCATAATTGTGGTTACGAAATGGAAAAAGTTTTTATCGCAGATGTCGGTTCGTCTATGGTTGGTTAGGAATAAAAAAGAGCATAAAAATTATACACAATATGTGGAAGATTAAAGCTGCAAAAATAAAATTTACACACAACTGTAAAAATCGCATCAAATGGAAAAGTGAAGTGAAGTGAAGGGTTGGAAACAAAGTAAACAAGAGTACATACCATAATAAAAATCAGTTGTAAGTCCCCTTTTCAGCAGACAAAGAAATTTAAAACATACGAGCACGAGTTTAGTAAGTCCAAAAAGTAAGCATTTTTATTGATTAGGGATTATACTATTTGCAGAACATACTACACATGATTTTTTAAAATGAACAAAAACAAAAACAAAAACTATATACGAAAACACACTGGTGTTATTTTTTACTTGATACA
>NC_051847.1:84348156-84351963 GCF_002237135.1 Teleopsis dalmanni | reverse complement strand
TTCCCCTTGTTTCTCTAGATACGCCTTTGGAAAAGAGTACTCAAGATAACATATTTAACGACTTGAGTATTTAAAAAAAAAATTTGCAGAACTTGTTTTTTTTGATATTTTAATAAATACCATACTATATATTTTTTATATTAAGGACGTGTTCGAGTTAGGCTAAATTGATGCTAAATCAAATGAGACTTTTCTTGGGATTTTTTGCACTGCACACATTTAGCTATTTATCAACAAGTATCGACACATCACTACATTATCGGCACAACTTAGAATTTCCCTAATTTAGAACGGAACTAAGCCTAACTCGCACACGTCCTAAAACATTGAAACGAATTAAACTTAAATAACCACAAATCCCGTAAATTGTCTTATCTTTGAGTACGTAGAGAAAATTAAGTGTCATACTTAGTGACGTATGTATACTTAAAGTATAAAATACTTAAAATACTTTTAATAATTAAATCACTAATAATTCCATTATTCCTTATAAAGGGGTTTTTCAAAAAGTAGTGTGTGAGTTTTAGTAAATTGATGGTAAATTGAGAGAAATAGTAAATTACGTCAGAATGGCAGCGAATGTTGGTATTTACCAGAATTTCGAGTAGGGTAAATTAGATAAAAATTAAGTAAATTAGGTGTTACCATTGTAAAAATTTTATAAGATGTTTAATAAATAAATAAATAAATTTGAAAAATTTAAACCAAAAATATGTGCAATGTTCACATAATTGCAGTGTAAAACATCCCTAGGAAATTTCAATTTACTTTACCTGAATTTACTCGAACTCGCACACGGCCTTAATATAATAGATGTCTTACAATTAAAAATTTTTATATGAACAAAAAATTTTCTACATGTTGAGTAAAATAGGAAAATAAAAGCAGATGAATCTTTTCTTCTTTTTTGTCTTATTTTATTTTATATAAGAATAGGTCTTATTCTTATTTTTTATTTATTTTATTTACCTTATTTTATTGTTGAAATACAGCTGCTTAAACATTAACTTTTTAAGTGACAAATAATTACTTTTTATTAAATAACTAAAAAATAAAGAATTGTTCTATTTAAAAATTTTTTTTGCCTCACCTTTAGAAATCTGTTATGATCTGTTATGATAGTATTAGGCAGTGTTAAGATAGGACTTTAAACCCGAGAGTCATACTAAATTAAAGTACGTTAATATATCACCTCATAAGTGACTTAATTTTTCGTATAATTGTTTCTGTACATTTCATAGATTTTGGTAACAATCGGTAACAAGCGCAAGCTCTCACTCATCGTAAATCTATTCATTTGCTTTGCTATTCAAAATCGAACACATTCAAGTAAAACGCAATCAACACATACATGTGCATAGCATGAAATAATAAAAGCAAGAAGTGAAACACATAAAACAAAATAAGTCGTTTTAAATTCAAGATTCAAGCATTCGCTCATTCGTTCGCGTGCCATAAGGTGGAAATATGGGTCAGTGCCGCACTGAAAGATTGGTGATAGATCGATGACGAAGGTATGGATATGTGCATATTAAGGTAATAATTTCCAGATCCGTTTAAAAAATGAAAAAGCAGTCCTTTAGACTAGAGTTTTATCAACTATCTTTAAGTGGTAATGTGAAGCACATCAGAAGTTCTTAGCTGTCATTTTGATTCCAACCCGTTGAACCTAATCTAACTTAACCAATTTTATTTTAACCTAATATAACTTAACCAATTTTATTTTATTTTTTAGAAGTCTTAAATAAATAAATCCTGTTGTACTCTATTTAGTTCGAGTTATAGAAAATTCGAATTATAGAAGTTCGAATTATGGAAGTTTGACTGTATAAATTTTATCTCCACCGACAAATTGTTTTTTGAGATTTCTCCCATTATCTTACCACATTGACTGCCTTATACTTTTGTGAAAGTCTCTTCTTAAATTATATTTCTTTAATTATATGTAATTCCGTAGAGTACACAACTGGGGCTTTTAAGGTTTAATTCTTCCTAAAATATGTCGGACCGTTGTAAACCAAATATAATGGTTTCTTTAACATTTACATTTTCATATTACTTTAATTAGACATTTAAATTCCCCTCTTAAATGAGTCTTTATAATAATTACTGACCTGACCTTGAATTAGACTCCCTTGGTATATATTGTTTTTGTTAAGTTCTGAAATTGTTTTATTTTATCTCCACCTATTATTTAACTTGTTCCATGTTAAAAGTTATATTGGTAGCGTTAAAAATTTTTGGGATAAATAAATATTTAAACTCATAAAGCCTAACGTATACTACAGCTTTTAAAAGTCTAAAAGCTTAAATCTCGCCAAATCCTTTTTTTCGAGACCTTAAAGAAGAAACTGAAACTGGTTTCGGAAACTTTACAAAGTAATAAAAAAAAAAAATTTGGTTAAAGTGATAGGGAAACTCTCATTTCAAAAATATTTATATTATAAACATATTGAGTGTATAATATATATTCAATATAAGACATATGTACATTCCATATCACAGTAAACCTCAGATCATAGGATAACAAAATCACTAAGAGGAAGAACAACTTATGATAAGTGCACTAGATTTCTTAGACAATCTACCTAAAATTTGTCAAAGATTCACATTTATTAGGTTAAACCCAGCATAACCCAAGGGTCATATATTTATCTATCTATCATAGAGAGTATGTTTTATGTTGTTTTGGTTTTACGAAATTTCATTTTTGCGCCTATATGCAGAATACACCTTTGTATATCCAATGGAAAAATAATAATTTTATTTAGTGCTTGAGTCCGGTACTTATGCTTTTGACTTTGTTTATTAAAATTTCGAGAATTAATATGTAGTACTAATAAAAACCTACTAGTATACTTTCAGAATACTACTACTATTGTCCATTTTCCGCAGTGGAGCATAGGGCTTCAATAATTCTTCAAAATTTGACTCTATTTGGTGCTTTTCTGTAGATGTCACTCTATGTATATCGTGCTTCACTTAGCTCACACTAGATTGTTCTTTAGAATATTATTATTTAGTTTTTAACTTAAAACATATGTATATAAAAAACTATATACATTGTGACCGAAAAGTTTTCGGGAAATTTTAAATAAAACGCAAAATTCTTAACCTTCATCAATATTTATTTTATCTCCTTCAAAAATATGCTCAATTAGAAGCGATACACAAATGCCAACGTTTTCTTCAAATCATCAAAACATTTTTATAGGCGCTTTCCGGTATGGCTTTGAGTTCCCTCTGCGAATTCTGTTTTACGTCTTCTATGGATTCAAAACGCGTTCCTCTGAGTGGTAATTTGAGGTTGGGAAACAGGAAAAAGTCACACGGTGCAAGATCAGGTGAATACGGTGGCTGTTCGATGGTATTTATTGAATGTTTGGCCTTAAAATCGTTGATAATGTTGAACAAATTGAGGTGAATCGGAACAAGCCGGGCGTTGACACGTCGCATACACAAATTGTCCACCAAAATCAAACGAGCCATCTCACGACCGATGCCTAGCTCTCGTGCTATCTCTCTAACACTCACATGAGGATTTTTGAACACGATTTCCTTTGCCTTTTCAATGTTTTCGTCGGTGGTAGAGGTCGAAGGTCGTCCAGAACGCGGCATGTCTTCGACGGTCGTACGACAGTCCTGAAAGGCTTTGTACCACTCATAAACTTGAGTTTTCGATAAAACTGATTCCCCATAAGCCTTTTGTAGCATTCGCAACGATTCTGCACACGAAATTTCGTTCGAAAAACAAAATTTGATGCAAACTCTTTGTTCAATATTTTTTTCCATTGTTTTTTTCGCAAC
>NC_051847.1:84339010-84348056 GCF_002237135.1 Teleopsis dalmanni | reverse complement strand
TATTGCATTAGAGGGAACTTAGGTATCAAAACTGCGGGTAAATATTATAAAATCTACGAAAATTTGTATATTGTACCCTAAAAGCAATAGATTGAATAATAGTATATCTAGAGTTTTTTTTGTTACAGTTGGTGATCTGAAATTAATCCAAATTACCATGAAATGTGCCTCAAATTTGAAATTTGTTAGCATATAAGGGGTAAAGGAAGCGAGAAAGAGAAGAGGAGAGCAGAAAAAACCAGACTTGGGCAAGATTTTTGTGCGCACTCTAGCCTATCCACTTACACATATTAGTATTTGTTAATATTATGTTTATAAAACAACGACTTATAAATTAAATTTTATTCCATAAATTAGTATGGAATTCCAAATTCTATATTCAGTAATACAATCTCTTATTCAATTTCTTAACCTCTATTATTGGGTGATCCACCGTTTTTTGGTACATTTTTGAATAAAAATTTTCTTTACTGAAAATCACTTTTGATAAAGTTTATATTGGCTACGATTAATTATGGCCTTTTGTCATTTTTTGGACAGATTCTTAAGTCCATCGGTGTAGAGCTTTTATTGCCTAAAAACTTGGCGAAGTCATTTTTAGCTTTAGATATTTTTTGTATTATTTAATATATCGATGCGTTTTTTATATACGAATTAATTTCAGCTCCGAAATTGTTTACAGATTCGACAATTTTTTTTGACGTCGAGTACGTTTGCCTGAAGCTTTGTTTTTTAAATCTGCAAACCGGTTATATTCGCTTTAGAGTCAGATCTGGAGAATACAACGAATAATTAAGCAATTCAAATATAGTTCATACAACACTGTCATAGTTACGATCGTCTTGTAACACGGCGCATTACTCTGATGTGTGTTCGTCTTCTCTATTTATAGCACTTTTATTAGCAAGTTCTTCCTCCGAACGTACCAATGACGCCATACAATATTTAACATATGTTAATTATTTTTCTTTTCTAATGACAGTTTAGAAGTTCTAAACCTTCTGCTTGTAATCCATCATAAATACATGGACTTATTTAACTAATGAATACAACCGAAGGCTACATATGATGAGTATATGGCAATACTGCGAAAACTACTGAATACCTCTCTTATACACTTAAATGTATTAAGAATGCCGTCAGAAGCAATGGTAACAAATTTACAGAATATCAGTACTGGAATTATCAGTTTCTGATATTTTTCTGGACTTTTAACTGAAGGCTTGAAAATTGAAAGTTACTCGGGTGTTGTAGAAAATATGAAAAGCAAATACTACTTTGCCTTAGGTTCGCACATATCTGTTTATCAGGCAGACGTGCTAGCAATCTTTAAATCTATGGAACTAATTTCTAAATTTAGAGAAAAAAGAAAGATTCATTATGGTTCTAAATTACAATTAAGCTGCGCTTAATGGTCTGGTTAATCCGATTACATCATCAAATCTAGTAGATGATTGTAAATGTCGACTAAACGTTGTCGGTAAACCCTACATTAAGAGTTCAATGGATTCTATGGAGTCTATTTCAGCATAGCAAGAAGCGATCTCCAAGGTTCATTATGGTACCTTGGAGACTAAATAGCTTGTCTTAATCTGTTGTAAGATTAAAAATTGATGGATTTCATCTAAATTAAGCAATAAATGGCAAAATCAGGATGGCTGCAAGCATATCCACATACTGGTCCTACCCGAAATCAGTGGGCTACGGGTGTTTAAGTAACTTTCTGTCGGTAGATTACTTGTGTTATTTAATACTGGTTACCTTTGCCAAACGCCTCTTTTATGTTGGCCTAACTGGCAATAGTTTATGTTCATTTTTTTTGAAGAACGATAACATTATTGATATGTATTATGCTTCTGTCCTGCTCTGTCAAGATTTGAAATTAATGTACTAGAGCCGGATGTCATAAGTAGCTCTAATATTAGCTTTTTTCTTTTACAAACATTCTTCGCTTTCTTAAAAGAACTGGAAAATTATTGTAATTAACAGGATGAGTTTTACAGTACAATAGATCTTCATGGTCTGAATGCTGTGACTCTTTCTACAAAACATTCCCAAAAGTCAGTAGGTTTCGATGATTTCCACCTACTGAAAAAAGGAGTACTTGTATTACAACAATAAAATAAAATTTTGTTGTTATTATTCACTACTATTCAAAAATTCTTCTGTGAATGAAATAGTTTTCTATCTTTACAGCTGAGTTTAAAATTCTATATAAACACTGTTAATTAAATATCTAGCAAAATAAGCAAAATTAACATAGTATATATGTTTCAAACTTTTTTCCATTACTTCTTTGGATGCAATAAAACATTAATTAGAGTATCAGATCCACCAAACTTCTTTGGTCACCCCAAGAGTCGTATTTTTTCTCCAATTTTTGTAACTATTATATTTGTATAGTACAAAAGAAAGTGGAAGTGAACCCCCATCTTATCGCACTACATATATAATTGTTTACACAATCAGGGAATAACCTTCCGAATATGTGTCACTTAGGAACGACACTTAATATTATATTTATTATTAAAGTCTCAAACTGGAAATTCATAGTTGATGAGTATATATCTGATTTTTTTAATGGTTAAAGTTTTCATTTAATTTGTAGACAATCATTTATGTTTATTATTCAAAATTACAGGTATTTAACTTTGGACGCTTTCATCATGATGGGCTGGTGCCCATCATGTATAGTTTCTCATCTATGACCTCACATTCTTCACTGTCTACTTGTCCACTTGAAATAAGGCAAATAAATTAGTTTTCAACAACTTTTGTGTGCAATGAAATAATTGAATGTCACCAACTCTGAAGAGTCTATCCAATATTTGGGTGCTGAAACAGTCGCATTCATAATGTCATCACTTGACAAGGTGTAAGAGTGAACGATTCTCTCAATGTGAATAAGTCACCCAAACCAAAATTGCTGTGTAATATAAATTCATTTGCTTAAAATTTGTGTGCCTTTGTTTTTTGTAGAGAAGTCGTCGTGTAAGTTCAAACTTATGCAGTAACCCTCGTGTCATATTTATTTGAATGCTCCACATAACATAAAATGCTAATTAGTGTTAAATAGCACTCAAGAACGTGTGTTGCTGCAGAAGAGGGAGGGCAGCTAACAGCACCACAAATTATATTGTGGATTTTGGTTTCGGTTAGTGTTCATAATTTTATTATATTATTTTCAAGCGAGCGTTTTTCTTACCGCTCCCTTCAACCGCTTTCAGCAAAAAGCAAATGTGTAACGTCAATTATTATATATGTATTAATTATGATTGTTTTGCTGATTTAACCGAAGCCCTAATCAAATATAGTTGTTTGTACTAAAACGTTTTTCTTTTTTTTGTTTTGTCAAAACACGTAAAGTTACACGTAAAGAACTGTGGAAAATTTATCTGACCCAGACGTGGAAATGTGGTCGAAAAGTGTGTAAACGCAGGAGTTAAATAGAGAATATTCGACCCTTATTCTATTCGGCTTGGTAGAAAAATAAGAAAAATGACATAAGATTTTTATCCAGTATTATTATTGACATGTACGGAATTAAAAAACACCCACCAGCAAATGTTTTGATATGGCACTTCCACTTGCTTTGTACGGTGCCACAATGTATCTTTATAAGAACTTGACAATTTTCGATTCGTAATTGAATAATGACCTCTGCCTTCGTTTGTAAGCACACTTAGGGAGTTGATTGGGCACAACTCGAGGGGTTAATGGACAATTTGGGGATTATTTCTTTATAATTGCGAAGATTTGTAAGCCACTTAGTGCAATAATTATTCATTTTGCATGTTTACATTTTTTCGCAATTAGTTTTTATTTCCATAATAAATGACATAAAATTGTATGAAATGCTTTCAATTTTTTTTATATCAATTCAAAAGAAAAATTTGGATTATTTTTAGGATAACAAAGTTGAAAAAGAATTTTAAATTGCATTATAAATAAGGGTAAAATTTACATGTCTTTGAAATGATTTCAGAAAAAATATTGAAGTTGAAATCTTTAAAATTTGGCACGGAGTGAAATCGAAAGTTCAGGTGACTTTTATAAATATTTCATGTTATAATAACAATCTGAGTTTATAAAGTGGTTATCAATACTACTTGTATAAAAATTTGGTACTGATAGGTCTTATCTGCTTCAATGACGTATAGGCCTTCACATGAAAATAATACTTTACTTATGTGAAGGGCTATCCATTTCAAATTTGGTTGCAGTATTTAAATGGTATTTGTCAAATAAAAATGTTTTGTGAAAAGTTTACAATTTTACAATTAGTATCTATCTATCAATCGGTCTATTGAATTTTCTTTAGTGATAAAGCTCTTCATACGCTTAATCAGCAAACAAAATTGTCACATATGGAGTAATAAAAGTTCACCAGTAGGTGTTAAAATATGATTGCATCTATAGACAACATCTTTATGGTGTAGCAAATTATCTGGAGGTCGGATTGTTCTTTTTGAAAATAACAAAATACACAACTCGTACATTCTGATCGGCACAGCCATAAAATTAGCAATTTGAAGATATGGATCGGAGATTTATGTGGTTTCAATAGGACGGTATTCTTGATCAAATCAACAGAAGTTTTAGTAAAGTGGATTAACCACCAAGATCACCACTGGCCTTTTTTTTCGTTGAGTTAAGATCACATGCTTGCACGTTAGTACTATATTGATACATATCGAACACCCTCTTTAAAAGAGGTACAACCCGAAATTCGCCAATTTTCAGAAAACGCAAAAAATGTTTTGGGGCGTAGTATCATTTCGAACAAAAAAGGAGACATAACTGCTTTCTTCGACAATTTGCAATAACAAAAATAAAGTGAAAATTTCCGTGTTGGCAGACAGGTAAACTATAAGCTAATTCCATACATTAACTCAAAACTGACGAATTTCATTGTTAATGAGTTATGATTTCGGATTAAACCTCCACTTCCAAACTGCAACATGACTGTTTAATTAGATAAAGTTTATTTTGAATAATTGAAATTATATGAAAAGAACGGAGCTTATAAAAAGAACGCTTCAAAGAAGTTTCTAAGTACGGGTCTGATAGCGTGTATTCTTCTTAGAGTGATATAATTGCAAAGACTTCAGCATATGAAGCAAGTATATTTCCATTCGATATATGATTTTTTCAGAAGAATATTTTTTATTCATTAAGCGATTTCCAGTTTTAGAAAGTATGTTTAGAGCTCTAATTCTCCATAACTACTTTAAGCATCTATTAAATATTCTCAGGAATGTATTCCCTAGTATTTACTTCCAAAGGTGAAATCCAATGACTTAAATGCCTACCACAAAATATGTACTATCGGTAGAACATTAGACGATTACTCCACAGTTCTATTTCTGGAGATAATATAGTTCTATTATACTTGCTAAACTCGATAAACTCGCTGATGTGCTTGGCAATTTAAAAAGTTATATAGTCTTGTAAATGTTGTTCAGAGTTTTTTCTTTGTATATAGCAAAATAAAACATTGCTTATAGCACTATTTCGAGACCCAATAACGGAGACGTATTGAGTTTCTTAATTTTTGAACGAGTATGGCCCAATTATGTAAGTAGTCGATAAGCAACACCAAGCAGTGCATTTTTGAGGAAACTTAGATAGTTGATGTATTGCTTCTGGGTCTTTTTTACTATAAATGTGACGGTTTATTTTTAACAAAACTAATGGGGTTAGAGTAAACTTCATAGACTCATGGTATACCATATTTTTTTTTGAACACCTTTTTCTTTAGTGAACCTAAAGTTCCTATACTCAAAAAAGTGCCGTCTAAAAACGACTGAAAAGAACGGAGCTTATAAAAAGAACGCTTCAAAGAAGTTTCTAAGTACGGGTCTGATAGCGTGTATTCTTCTTAGAGTGATATAATTGCAAAGACTTCAGCATATGAAGCAAGTATATTTCCATTCGATATATGATTTTTTCAGAAGAATATTTTTTATTCATTAAGCGATTTCCAGTTTTAGAAAGTATGTTTAGAGCTCTAATTCTCCATAACTACTTTAAGCATCTATTAAATATTCTCAGGAATGTATTCCCTAGTATTTACTTCCAAAGGTGAAATCCAATGACTTAAATGCCTACCACAAAATATGTACTATCGGTAGAACATCAGACGATTACTCCACAGTTCTATTTCTGGAGATAATATAGTTCTATTATACTTGCTAAACTCGATAAACTCGCTGATGTGCTTGGCAATTTAAAAAGTTATATAGTCTTGTAAATGTTGTTCAGAGTTTTTTCTTTGTATATAGCAAAATAAAACATTGCTTATAGCACTATTTCGAGACCCAATAACGGAGACGTATTGAGTTTCTTAATTTTTGAACGAGTATGGCCCAATTATGTAAGTAGTCGATAAGCAACACCAAGCAGTGCATTTTTGAGGAAACTTAGATAGTTGATGTATTGCTTCTGGGTCTTTTTTACTATAAATGTGACGGTTTATTTTTAACAAAACTAATGGGGTTAGAGTAAACTTCATAGACTCATGGTATACCATATTTTTTTTTGAACACCTTTTTCTTTAGTGAACCTAAAGTTCCTATACTCAAAAAAGTGCCGTCTAAAAACGACTGAAAAGAACGGAGCTTATAAAAAGAACGCTTCAAAGAAGTTTCTAAGTACGGGTCTGATAGCGTGTATTCTTCTTAGAGTGATATAATTGCAAAGACTTCAGCATATGAAGCAAGTATATTTCCATTCGATATATGATTTTTTCAGAAGAATATTTTTTATTCATTAAGCGATTTCCAGTTTTAGAAAGTATGTTTAGAGCTCTAATTCTCCATAACTACTTTAAGCATCTATTAAATATTCTCAGGAATGTATTCCCTAGTATTTACTTCCAAAGGTGAAATCCAATGACTTAAATGCCTACCACAAAATATGTACTATCGGTAGAACATCAGACGATTACTCCACAGTTCTATTTCTGGAGATAATATAGTTCTATTATACTTGCTAAACTCGATAAACTCGCTGATGTGCTTGGCAATTTAAAAAGTTATATAGTCTTGTAAATGTTGTTCAGAGTTTTTTCTTTGTATATAGCAAAATAAAACATTGCTTATAGCACTATTTCGAGACCCAATAACGGAGACGTATTGAGTTTCTTAATTTTTGAACGAGTATGGCCCAATTATGTAAGTAGTCGATAAGCAACACCAAGCAGTGCATTTTTGAGGAAACTTAGATAGTTGATGTATTGCTTCTGGGTCTTTTTTACTATAAATGTGACGGTTTATTTTTAACAAAACTAATGGGGTTAGAGTAAACTTCATAGACTCATGGTATACCATATTTTTTTTTGAACACCTTTTTCTTTAGTGAACCTAAAGTTCCTATACTCAAAAAAGTGCCGTCTAAAAACGACTGAAAAGAACGGAGCTTATAAAAAGAACGCTTCAAAGAAGTTTCTAAGTACGGGTCTGATAGCGTGTATTCTTCTTAGAGTGATATAATTGCAAAGACTTCAGCATATGAAGCAAGTATATTTCCATTCGATATATGATTTTTTCAGAAGAATATTTTTTATTCATTAAGCGATTTCCAGTTTTAGAAAGTATGTTTAGAGCTCTAATTCTCCATAACTACTTTAAGCATCTATTAAATATTCTCAGGAATGTATTCCTTAGTATTTACTTCCAAAGGTGAAATCCAATGACTTAAATGCCTACCACAAAATATGTACTATCGGTAGAACATCAGACGATTACTCCACAGTTCTATTTCTGGAGATAATATAGTTCTATTATACTTGCTAAACTCGATAAACTCGCTGATGTGCTTGGCAATTTAAAAAGTTATATAGTCTTGTAAATGTTGTTCAGAGTTTTTTCTTTGTATATAGCAAAATAAAACATTGCTTATAGCACTATTTCGAGACCCAATAACGGAGACGTATTGAGTTTCTTAATTTTTGAACGAGTATGGCCCAATTATGTAAGTAGTCGATAAGCAACACCAAGCAGTGCATTTTTGAGGAAACTTAGATAGTTGATGTATTGCTTCTGGGTCTTTTTTACTATAAATGTGACGGTTTATTTTTAACAAAACTAATGGGGTTAGAGTAAACTTCATAGACTCATGGTATACCATATTTTTTTTTGAACACCTTTTTCTTTAGTGAACCTAAAGTTCCTATACTCAAAAAAGTGCCGTCTAAAAACGACTGAAAAGAACGGAGCTTATAAAAAGAACGCTTCAAAGAAGTTTCTAAGTACGGGTCTGATAGCGTGTATTCTTCTTAGAGTGATATAATTGCAAAGACTTCAGCATATGAAGCAAGTATATTTCCATTCGATATATGATTTTTTCAGAAGAATATTTTTTATTCATTAAGCGATTTCCAGTTTTAGAAAGTATGTTTAGAGCTCTAATTCTCCATAACTACTTTAAGCATCTATTAAATATTCTCAGGAATGTATTCCCTAGTATTTACTTCCAAAGGTGAAATCCAATGACTTAAATGCCTACCACAAAATATGTACTATCGGTAGAACATCAGACGATTACTCCACAGTTCTATTTCTGGAGATAATATAGTTCTATTATACTTGCTAAACTCGATAAACTCGCTGATGTGCTTGGCAATTTAAAAAGTTATATAGTCTTGTAAATGTTGTTCAGAGTTTTTTCTTTGTATATAGCAAAATAAAACATTGCTTATAGCACTATTTCGAGACCCAATAACGGAGACGTATTGAGTTTCTTAATTTTTGAACGAGTATGGCCCAATTATGTAAGTAGTCGATAAGCAACACCAAGCAGTGCATTTTTGAGGAAACTTAGATAGTTGATGTATTGCTTCTGGGTCTTTTTTACTATAAATGTGACGGTTTATTTTTAACAAAACTAATGGGGTTAGAGTAAACTTCATAGACTCATGGTATACCATATTTTTTTTTGAACACCTTTTTCTTTAGTGAACCTAAAGTTCCTATACTCAAAAAAGTGCCGTCTAAAAACGACTGAAAAGAACGGAGCTTATAAAAAGAACGCTTCAAAGAAGTTT
>NC_051847.1:84317431-84338910 GCF_002237135.1 Teleopsis dalmanni | reverse complement strand
GGATCTTTCACAACTCATAAGAGTTGATTTTGGTCGGTTCAATTCGCGTACTATGGGTTTTGACGCATTACTATTAAAAATTAATAATAATAGATGGTAACTATAATCTATAATTTACTCCGCGAACGCCTGATTTAGCGTCTAGAAGAAATAGGTTTTTAAGGAAGAACTTTTTTGACAGCTAATCAGAATTATCTAAAGTCTAAAGAATAGATTTAGTATGTACCTTTCTATCTTAGGGTTTCTTGTTTGGAATATAGTATCAAGACGGCAAAATATCGCTAATTGAGAAATAGAAGATTATCTGCTGGTCTACCAATGCAATCAACCAACCGTATAACACATTCACGAGAAATACCATCCTTTAATGATAAATACTCCGTCCAGTCGCTAACAAAAGGAAGTATACTTACAATCAACATGAAAATATTTATATATAATACTCTACCGTGGACCTAAAAAGGAACAGCTTAAAATGAGATAGCACTAGTATTCGTTCTGCATTATTGTAGAAATGATGAAACAGTTACCAAATTGTAGCACATAGAAATCACTTAATCTTTATAGGACTGTGACATCATCATCAATCTCATCAAACATCGATATCATTTGACGAAAAGAAATCGAGTTAAAAGTATGTAATAGCAAAATGGAGTATTTTCAGCAACTAACAGAAATATATATCAGATTGATGACCATATCCTTTCTATGGGCGCAAGGAGTTTTATATCTCTAACGTTTACATTTACAATTTTACAAAACTTAAGCTGAAGAATCAAAACAGGATATGCTAAGAATTATTCTCAGTTGTATTCACATTATTACGGTTTACTTACCGATCACAAACAACTTTTCAATAGTAGCATTCAGAAATGGCACGCTCTTACTTACGTTACTGAGAAATGGGTAACTACAATGAAAATGAAGTCAGGTCACCTTTATCACATTCAGAAAGTTATACTCCGCGAAACACAAAGTAATTGAGGTCATTAGAACTAGCACAAAGGAGACACAAAGATGTGATACACATTATCGCACTTGTATTTAAGACCATTGCACCACTTTAGAAAAGGAGTTACTGCAACCATCTGCAAGGTTATTCCGAAAGAAAGTACTTTAGTCATATAACCTAGTAGTGTTGAAATATATTGTCATAAGTGTCAATGAATTAGTTTCAATTAGTAGTTGTACCCACTAAATGTAAATTTATGTCATGTTTAGGTCACCTTTAAAAGTACAGGTTATTGTCGTTGTTGCAGGTAAAACCTAAAACACAAATTTAGATGGCCTGCTGATTGCTTTGTCTATTCTATTACTACAATTTCCATTATTAATAGGTGCTACCATGAGTTCAGTAGACAGTTGACTTGTAATACTTGCTTTTGCTCGTCAAAACTATCGACCTCAAAATCACTTCTTTATATCGCAAAAGCAAAAACACTATCACTGAATGATAACGTATCTCTAGGATTCTTCTATTGAAATTATCGTCCTAGGATCAGATAAACAGGTAACAGAATTGTACGTAAAGCGGAATTTAATTAACGTTCAATCTTATTCAGTAGGGTAGCCAAGTTAACACTAAAATATATTCTTACGGTATTTTTTTTGCAGTGCATTACCTCTAGTGGGAGAATACCTTTTAATTACCCTTTGATATGCCACTACTCTCTTTCTTTAGATACTATCTTTCTTTTGCATAGAAGTCTTACGTTTAAATGGTTTTTTAATGAAAATATTGCAATATATTTGTCTTGCTTGCTCTCGTTGTTTTAATCTATGTTAAAACATGTTTAAATTAAAACATGTTTTAAGTTTGTTGACAATTTAATTTTTAATTCCTCTATATTTCATTTATGTAAATTGCTGTCACAAAGTTACGTATTTACCTGGTTAGGCAGATTGATATTATTCAGTGCATTAACATAAACCGAAATCGCTGGTATGGTCTTGAGCATAGAGAGAAATACTACGCTGGTACTTAAAACGGTGGTCAGAAGAAAAATATTTAAAAGAAGATAGAGAATTCAGTACAGCGAAGAGATTTAAAGAATAGTAACTACAATCAATATATGAAATTAGAGAATCCATACTTCAAGCATATGCACCTGAATAGGAATGTTGCATTAGGCTATAGCCTGGTAACAAGTGGTAAGAATATACTAAGTAATAATAATCTTAATAATAATATTTTTTTTTTGAAATACATATTATCTTTAGTAGATGCTTAAAATGCACTCCGTGTAAAAAGTACACGGAATTATTTAATAAATCAATAAAAAAATAATTAATCAATTAAAACTTATTTGATCACTCTGAAACTAGGCTCCATCTAGTGCAATAATATCAGCATTTTAACTCAATTATTCATACATCTTAAGTAGCCTAATGAAGAGCTGTCTAAAACTTTCACTGAGTTATATTTAAATGAATTGCCGCACATGATTACCTAGACGAACTTCGAGACTTCCCTCTATATAGCATCATAAGCTTTATAAAAGGTTCTAGATGGTTTTAGCCCTCTATAGGCCCGTGACAATGGGCCCATAGGCCTAAGTGAATCCCCTTGGGATCGCCGGTATAACCTAACCTAACCTATATTTAAACGATTTAATCGACTCGAAACGACTTTTTCGATGTAGTACGTTAAAATTCAGGAGTTTGGTGTTTGGTTGTTCATAATCCCTAAGTATTTTGCACAATTCTCATAACTCTCGAAGTTTTATCTGCTAAATATGTCTAATATTGACGTATTAGACATATTATAAGACACAAAGTGTTCTCAAATTGTTATGTTAACGGAAAACAGTGCTACCAATCTACAAAAAAAAAGAATTAACGCGATTTTCAATCGTTCTTTAAAATTTAATTAAGTATAGAAGTTATTGTAATCTTAATAATGAAGTGATATGTTATATATGAAGCCTTTCCAGTACTTTCTCAATGATCACATAACCTAAAAACATGATTTACATAAACATATCTCCTCACTTTTTTCTGCATTTAAAATAAAGTTTATTTAGTCTTTATTTTTTCTTATATCAAAAATAAAAACCTTAACGTTTTTTCATGCATTTTAAATATTTACTCACATAAACGCACATTACGTAAATTTTCACATCCATGCGTTTGAAATTTGAGGTCCTCTCAAGAGCCCTAAATAAAGAAGTAATGAGCGTAAAATTTAACAATACCCTCCATTAGAAGCACTCATATTGGGTTAGTTTCTCCACATAAGTAAATTGAATAGACATACACATCATGGCAATACGTGAATGTTGGATTCACTGTAGTACATCAGAATATGTCGGAAGGAATGCTGCTACGTGGATTTGGTTAAGAAATGAAAATACTACAACTGGATATGGAAGGAACGACTGAAAAATGCCACACTTCATGAGATCGGTAATGATGCGTTGAAATTAAAATTGAATTGGAAAAGTGGAAGAAAAAGAATTAAAGAAGAGGAAAATAAATAATATAAACTCAACTCCAAAGAACATGTCGGCAATGAGAAATGGTTAGGCGAGTACACAAAGCAACAAGATTTGTTAATAAATTTGAGTGCCTCATCCAGTGAAACACGGAACTCAAAATTAAATTTTTTTAAATTGCGAACACTTCAACCTGTTACCAGGTGCACCGAACATGAAGAGTCAAATGACAGTTAATCCCCACACATGCTGCTATTTCTGCGTCTGAGTGGGGTGGACTGATGGATAGATAACACACTTCAACCGTCTATGTGGAAATACATAACCATGGGTATTTTAACAAATAACAAAGTGAATTATTTATACGAAAATGTATGTGGGTGTAGATGGTTAAAATTTGCAAAATAAAAGTTGAGAGTAAAAACCAGTGGTGTCACTTTGTTCTACAGGTGAATAAAAATTCAAATAATTGTCCAAATAAATTGATTATATTTTTTGAGCTTCAAAAATATTTGATTAATCTTTTTATTTATTTTGTGATAATTTTTTGGACAAGAATTTTCGTAAATCCATTCGGCACCCTACAAACCATCTGGCTGTCTGTATGAGCGTCCATATAAATATAAATGCTAACTAACGTCAAATACATATTCCGAATTATCGTAATTATAGAGCGACTACAAGTGTCTTCTCACAAACGTGAACATAAGGATGAAACACACATATAATATAGAAATTTAGAATATAATCAAACCAACCTCATATTCCTTAAGAAATATTCACTCATTAGGTAGAAGATTAAAATTCAGTAAAGAAGGACAAAACAGTGTTACCGGTTTCAACTATTTTTATACTCTTTATACAAAAAGGTGTTAAAAGGACACATCAGGTTTTTTCAGATTTTTGAAACACATTAAAGGAAACGTCTTCCCCGTAAATGACGACCCCGTCATTTACATTTATTTTTGTTTAACTCGACGAGTTGAGTTCATTTAGCCTCGTCCATTTTTCCGTCTTCCTGCTTCAGTTTAAAATTGTCATTCGGTTCTTGAGCTATTTTAAGCTATATAACCTACCAAATCAGTTCTTTCTAGTTTTTGACAGAAAATCTTTTTTATTTGCTGTTATATGTACGTATATGTGTATGTATATGTAAATATAGTCGTCTGACAAACTGATACTTAGATTTATCTTATTCTGCATAAGTTTCTTTAACTTCAATAGCTAATAAAATATGCGCATAAAAAAAATATTTATAGCAGTTCTTACTAGTTCTTTTATAATTTATATAATGACATATATATGTTATAACAAATTTTTATATTTAGTATTAAAAAAATGAGACCTCAATATTTAAATTCCCTTTTTTATTTTTTAATAATCTTTCTAATAAATAAAACTAATTAATTAATTTAATAAAATGGACATTTTAGCAGTCGCAGCATTGGATTGGACATTCCCTTGGGAAATCTATTTTAAATATGAACTGAACATCAGACTTCTCTTACTACCAAGTTTAATAATGTTACCCAACGAGATCTGAAAGATCCCATCCTTGAATATTTTACACCATATTGGCACATCGAAGAAAAAAATTTTTTAAAGAAAATAAATTTAAAATATTAGAATATACCCTTATAATAAAATAATTTTTTATGCGCTAATGCTATATGATATGGCTTTATTATAAATCGAGAGCTGTAGCTTAGATAAGGAGTAAGAGAGATTTGTAAACTCTTACTTCAAGTTGTTTTGGCGTGTATTTCCCTGAATAATAAAGTTGGAGTTAGTTAGTTAGTTCAATTGTTAATGTTCGAATATTTTATAACTGTAGATCTAAGTCCTTCATCGGTTGGGCTTTATTAATATTTTTATTATGTTTCTTATTATTAGTTTTTTATTATGAAGACTCTGAACTTTAAGAAAGAAGTGCTCCTTTAACATATAAAAAGTTGATATGAAAGTGTATAACTTCCTTTTTTTGATTTATAGAATAACCTTTTAACAAAATATGGACCAAAAATTAGTTAAGATTTCATTGAAGAGTATTTTTGTTATGATAAGCCTGTAGTAAAACTCGTTTCATATCCCCCTTCAACAAGATCCTGGTTATTCTATTAATTCCTAGCAGGATTTTGAAAAGAACAATTTTTGAAGACTTTTTGTTTTATTTTGGAGAATTTTTCAAAAAAACAGTGGATTTTTAATGTAACGATAACTCTGCACTTGGAAAATCAAGTATTATTAACTGATATAAAATTAAACCCGGTCTTAAATCTTAAAGATAAGTAGCCAACCAAAAATAATCACGCAGAAGTCGAAGAAAACGATGTTTAAATGAAATGAATCACACTTTGAATCCCTTCTTTGTTTACTATAATGTCTACACCTAGCCCCCAGCGACTACTGGCTTCTTGCAAGCATCAAACAGACATTCCAGGAAAAGAAACTTAGCTGAAATGAAAAAGTGATCTCCGAAACTAAGCATTAGTTTGAAAGCAAAAATAATTTTTTTATGAAAAATGTATCGAAGTTAGTTAGAGTAGCGCTGAAAGTAATACATGCTTCACTCTTAAAGGCGCACATATTAACGCATAAAATCGTATCTCAAAAAATAAGTTTTTTAATTTAAATTCATTTAGATCCAATGAATGATGAACGTATTTAAATCTAAAGAATAACGAAGAAGTTTTTTGAATATATTTGCCATCTTTTATAAAAATCTTAGAGTTATAAGGCATACACTACGATGATGAAAGAATTTTTAATTAATTTCTGGTTTTATAAATTTCAATTTTTGTTCTACAAATCTGCCTTCTACTTATATGATATGGACTATAAAGACCAATAGCAATATTCACATGTCTGCTATATAACAGATACTTTAATTTTTTGGTTTATAATTTTATGGTTTTAAGAATTTAAATAAGCTTTTACGAAAATATCAAATTTTTTATGTCTTTAAAAATCAAACAATAATCTTTTAACTATTAAAAACGTTTTGTTTTTTTATATCTTTATGATTATCAACATCACGTCAATCTTTTTATGTTATCATAATCATTAAATATAAACCATCATTACAGCATTAAAATGTAATTTTAAATAAATCTGTCAAATTTATCGCGAACACGTTCTTTGGAAGTGAGCAGCCTAAAATATTGCCATGTATTTCACACAACATCACTACTTCAGCCGATCTGTCGCCCGTCTTTCTGTCTTTCAAATTCAACGCCTTAATCCACATTACGTCCAAGTTAAACCGCTTTTTCCACTTTACGGCTACGCGACGAGGTGCGCTACTGTTCACGCACTGGTTTGACAACAACAACAACAACATCGAAAACAACAACAACAACTTGAGATATTTTATTTACATTTTTAGTTGAAATCAGGCAAAAAGATACTTTAACGACTTACAAGCAACGATCATTAGTAATTTAAAGACTTTAAGATTTGAAGATTATTGACGGTTCGGCGTTATGTGGCTTAGGATGTTCGAGGTTTAGTCTACGTAGCATCAAATTTACGAAACAAGTTTCGAAATACTTTCGTATAATTTGTGGGATTTTCTACGGACATTAAAAAGTTTTTTTACTCTAAATAAATAACCATTTACGTATATGAATAATTCGAATAGATTTACAATAAAACTAAATTATATAAATTTCATAAATAATTCAAATTTTTTCTCAATTTTAATTAGAAATAATATCATATACATTAAGACTGAAAAGTTTTCGGAAATTCTCATTTAAAATTCGCGCGCTGTATATTTTTCGATATTTTAAGTTTATGTAGTTTGGCAGCACTGTCCTTAATTACTATGCCAAAAATGAGCTCGATCTGTCAGACAGTTCGTTTACGGCAGCTGTTGAAACCAGTTCACCTCAGTAGTGCGTTGCGAAATGTCTTCGACGGTCGTACGACCGTCCTGGAAGGCTTTGTACCACTCATAAACTTGAGTTTTCGATAAAACTGATTCCCCATAAGCCTTTTGTAGCATTCGCAACGATTCTGCACACGAAATTTCGTTCGAAACACAAAATTTGATGCAAACTCTTTGTTCAATATTTTTTTCCATTGTTTTTTTCGCAACGCCCTACTGAGGTGAACTGGTTTCAACAGCTGCCGTAAACGAACTGTCTGACAGATCGCGCTCATTTTTGGCATAGTAATTAAGGACAGTGCTGCCAAACTACATAAACTTAAAATATCGGAAAATATACAGCGCGCGAATTTTAAATGAGAATTTCCGAAAGCTTTTCGGTCTTAATGTACATATATACCATATATTTAATATAAACAATTAATGTATACTAGTAATATTTTACTCGTAGATAGTAGATACTTTTAAAACTATTAATTAAAATATTGAGATATGATAAAGTAAACAATAACCTAAAATCATACATATTTAATTTTTTAACTTTGATATTGGTAACTTTTCGCATTGTTCCAAAACAATTTGGTATTATTAGTATTAATTTAGTATTAATTTAGTACATTTTTTTAGTATAACTTTAATAATAACGCTTAACTTTAGTTGAAAGCTGACTTTAAATAGAATAATCACAGAACAAATTTGAACATATTTAAATAAAATAATTAATTTAGTTGTATATAAAAGAAATTTAAATTCAGTTAGATCGAATCAATCAAAAATAGAATTAAAATAAAAATGAAAATAGATAAAATATAAATACGTAGATAAAGATAAAAATCGAAGCTAAAAAGTGCACCTTATATTACTATTTTTTTTTAAATTATAATAAAAAGATTAAATACTTTCCCAGCAAATTAATAAAAACTCTAAGTTCGAACATACAAGTAAAGTACGGCTCATGAGTAAGTTGACTAATGAACTTCAAACTTAGTAGGGTACAAATTTAATCCTAAGTACTTGCAGTCTCTAAAAAATAATTAAATAAAAGAAATAATATCAAAAGACACTGATGATAAATATTTGACAATACTCGAAAGAGCTGCATGATCAGCCAAAAATTTAATTAATTAAAAATAACTAAAAATATTTGTTGTTGCAATTCACTACTGTTCGAAACCTCTCTAGTAAATACAATTGTTGCTATGAAGCCCATCGTAAAAGTGTATCCGAAATGTAAAACAACATCCAAAACATATTTAAGGATCGCTCGATCTTTAAATTTTGCCCAAGCACTGTATATTCTAAAAATCTTTTAGAAGAATTTGTAAGAAACGATTTTGAGAAAAAATAATTACATAATGAATCCCAACAAGACTTTACCACATACTCCGTCTGTACAGAATTTTCGTTTGCCAATCTCTAAAAAAATTTTACTTATACAAGTCATTGAGATGATAATAGGTTAAAAAAGAAAATCTTTAACTTTTAAGTGAAACAGTGGAACTAAGGTCAAAAAATATGATGCTGTGTCTTTAATGGGACTAAATGGGTTTTGCACAATTCATGCTACTGCAGATCAACCGAACTATTAACTTTAAGATGTACTCTCAACAGGTAACCAGATTAAATGAATCACTCTCGGTATAATGGACGGAATTGTTGATAAACAAGGCCGTTGTCTTTCATCATAGCAATGCTAAACCATTTAGTTGTTAGGTGAGATTTAAAAAATATTAAAGAAAACGTTATTATCCATCAAGTAGTCAAGATCAGAGTTAGTAAGCACCAAAAATATGTTTAAATCACTTCAGATTTTTTAAACACTTAATCAAATTCCTTTTTTGACGCATCCATTCACTGTGTTCCACTCACTGATTATTCAAATATTAGTCTCTCTTCATTCCGAATATGAAGCGAACCAATATTTTGTGAATATAGGTTCGCTTTCTGGCTATAATAAAATTAGATCTTCGGATCTCTACTCTTCTATATTAGGGGTTCTTGCGATGAATGTGGTAGTAAAACGGCGAAAAATCACTAATCACTAATTCAAATCACTAACACTGCAACCAATCAACCAAACCAGGAAAACAATTCTTAAATATAAAAAATCACACTTTGAATTACTTCCTTACATACCATTCTCTCTAGATCCATATTTAACAGTTAAGAAAAATCACAAACAAAATATCGAAGAGTTAGAGGAACGTGTGAATAAATGTACCAATCTTAGGAGCGAGTATGTGGATGAATAGACTTGTCTTCTTAAGAAATATTGATTATCTGAACCGGAAACTTATTGAGCAATATTATTACATATATGTTTCAGTAATTCTTGTTCTTTCTATGCCAGTTACATAGAGAGATTGCAAACAATAGTGAATTGTTACAACAAAATATTTATTTATATTAAATTAATTGAATTTTTGCCTGATCATACAGCTGTTTCGAGTACTACCAAATACCCATCATCAGTGGTCTGGGAATTATTTCTTATATTTAATTATTCGTAAATGACTTTTTGAGACTGCATGTACCAAGGATTGAACTCATGTCCTGCCAAATTCGAAACTCTGAGTCAGTGTTAATTAGTCAGTTAGTATGCAGTATAATTACATTACTTAATAAAACTAGCTTGATATTAAAATCAATAGTTGTTTCCTGGTCAAAAAGCTGTTGCATAAAATAAATATTGAAATATATATGAATACAAAATTTTTTTTTAGTCTTACTTTAAAATAAATTAAACAACAAACACTTAAAATTTTGATAAAACTAAATTATTTGCCCTTCACTCATAGAACTAAATTCTTTCCATGACAAAAACCAGCAATTCAGACTGAAGAGGAATTATGGAAAAAACCAGAAAATGATTCAGAAAGTCTTTTGGGTTCGCGGTTGGGAAAATTGAATTAAAAATGAATCATAAAAAGAAATATTCCTTTCATAGGATGTAATTGCTTTAGGGAAATTTTTCTCAATTAGTGAATAATAAATTACGAGAAAGAAAATGAACATAAATGAACATAAAGTAAAAGAAAATGAAATATTATAGAACAAAAACAAAGAAAACGAAAAATAGAATAAAATTGAATGAAAAATCTTCAACATCATTTACTAAAGTAATTAAGTTAGACACTGGAAATTATTCTATGGTTGGACAAAATGAAATAAATTTGTCAAAAGCTGAACTAAGTTAAGTATAATTAATAAACTTAGGGTGAAATTAAGTAATGGAAAGTGCATTTAATTATTTATTGCTATTTTTGAAAATTTTAATAAAAAAGTTTATATCAGAAATAAAAAATGTACCTCTTAACGAACTTCAAATATACTTGCTTTCATACAAGCGACTGCAAGTACATATACATTACAACAACAACAACAAGAAGAGCGGTAATAATGTTAACAGCTGTCGCATAAACAGTGAAAAAGGAGGTAGGAAAACTTGTGGACACTGAACGAAGGAAAAAAAGGAAGTGAAATAAGAAGAAATATTCCCTTTAGAAAACTTTGGCTTGGCTGGGAAATTAACTCGGGCTTGGATGAAACTTGTAAAGATTTAATTAAAATTATTTTTCTTTTTCTCTTTTCTTGATTTATATTACAACCACACGTGGTAGTTTTAATAAAATTTATGCAATCAAGTGAAATTTTTACCACTTTTTACTACTAAAAACCATTTTTGTTTCTGAGAAGCTTTTATCGATAAATTTGATTCATCCATAAGTTTTTGTAACTAAACAGATCTCTCGTTGAAACAGTTGAGCAGTTAGGCCCTTATAGATAAACTCGATTCATCCAGTTAAATTTATATAATTAAATAGATCTTTCGGTCTTACTGCTGAGCAGTCTGACAAACTATCAAAACTTTACTTTCTGGAAAATCTCTTTGATCCGTTAGCGAAAGTGCAGTCACAAAAAAGGTTTTATTTTTCGTCCAAAATCTCGTAACTTTTCCAATAATTGTTAAAGGAAAGTCCTAGTTTCTCTGCATATGTCCCATATATCAGCTATACTCCATACAAGTACAAAAACTGCAGTTAGTCTGGGAATACAGACTTTATTCGTAGAGTCCATACTGCCAATTAATTAGTTTCCCGGACCTGGTCTTATTGTTTGAAGACGAGTTCGATCGAAATATTGTACATGTTGTACTTGACTTCTATGTTAGCTATTATACCCTAACTACAGAAAGTAGAGATGAAAGTCTCTTTTAAATATCTCTAAAGTAACATAAACCGGTATGTCTAGGCAGACGGAAGTCGAAGCGTCAAGGCTAACTTAACTGTCAGCTTTTTCAGCTCTTATGACCGCTGAGTTTCATACTTCGCTTTAGCCCTTCTTCTTCTTCTCCTACTTCTTCTACTTGTTTAATTGAAATGGTTAGGGATTGAAGTACTTTCATTGCTACCTGTCAATGAAACAGCAATCGTATATCGGTTTTGGATGTGGTTTACAGTTAACCGACATACCTCCCTAATTGCTAATACAATTATGAACAAAAATGTTCATAATTAACAAAAAATGAACAAAAATATTTCTGCACGCATCCTGTAATTCCATTTTAAAATTTAGATGTCATATTTCGCTTTGAAGTTTGCACTTTTCCACTCATTACTTGCTGGAAGTATTGCCGTGATGTAGTTCTTGAAGGCTAAATATGGGATTAGATAAGAAGATATCATCCTATACAGATAATTGAGATATCAAAGTTTGTTTGCATTTGAAAGATGAATATAAGATAATGTGTTATCATCCTAAGCCATTATTCAGAATTGTGTCGGAAATCTGACTATGTCGGTAAGAGTGATCTACCCAAAAATCAGCTGTTTTAAGCCTGTGTTAAGATAGTGTGTTATTATCCTAAACGATAATTGGGAACTGTGTCAAAAAATACAAAACTAAATCATATTAGGATCTTAATCTAATGGCGCAGAAGTTGCTTCTGGTCCCATGGTTATCAAATTGAAGCGAAAACACCTCATACCTCATTAACATTAAATTTCCAAATTTAGATTGAATCTTTTTTTTCTTCTTTATAACGGTTTTTATCTTTTTTTTTCTAATTGCATTATCTATAATTTCAAAAGTTGAATATAAATTGTCCATTTCTAGTAAAAACTTTACAAGATACATTTATAGACAAATAAAAACAAAACAAAAATGTTGTGTTCCAAGTGCTTATCTTGCGCGGAGCTCTTCACGGAATATCGCTCAGTATGCTATAATTTTTGTAAATTCCATAAATTGAGATGTCAAAGCGGAATAGCGGGAGCAAAAAAGATCGCCCTTTACCTAGCAATCGAGTTCTTGAGGGTCGCTACTTCATGCTGTATTTGTAAAATCATCAATAAGATATGACATACTAAGCGGGTACTTAAATACATATGTTAATATGTGAGTTGGGTCTTAAAGGACTTCCCACAATAACATAATGAATTATAATATATATAAAAAAAGAGCAATAGGTCTTGCATATAGATGTATAAGCAGATAAAGATACAAGTATATGAATATAAGCTGAACGATTTATTTCATCAAATTGCTCTAAAATAGCATATACAGAATATGAAGATTGTGCATCGTTACAGATGCCTCCTTCAATGATGATGAGGCTACAAGTACCTCAACAGCTTTAAAAACTGCAATATACGTAAAAAGTAGAGTTTTAATGAGATTTTAAATTTATTCATTTCATGTAAAGTAATTTTTGCAGAAGAGGCGTAAAAACCCGTATGAAGTACATTCCGCAAACGTTTGAAATTAAATCCCGGAAAACCCTTTAGAACGTGTAATTGTGGAAATTAGAGTTTAAAATTCACTTACACTTTTTGAATAGACGAAGAATGGAAGAACAAAGGATTCGCATTGCGGTTAAATGAAAAGGTTGTGTGCTCGTATCTTTAATTAAAAAATTTAACTACAAAGGTAATTTAATGCTGGTTTAATGAGTTTAACTAAAAAAAATAAAGCAATATACTTCTTTATTTTAACATAAAACTGAAAAAATTAAAATATACTTTAAACTGCTATAATATATTTAAGTGTATCTATAAAGGTTACCTAATGAAAATACGAGTTAATATGTATACTACATTCCATTTTTAATTTAAATATTTATATTAGATGAGTTTACTGATAACAGGTTCGTTCTCAATGAACAAATGTGCTGCTTAGTAAATTTTTTTCCATATAATATTTAACTTATTAATAACTATATGAATAGATACATTTATTTTCCAGAAATATATATGCTTCTAGTAAGTTAAGTACCTTGGTTTAATAAATAAATTCATAAATAATCGAATAGATTTGATATCAAACAACTCTTCAATATCTAAAAGAAGACAAAAATGCCTTAACATAAGATATGCCACCTAAATTATCACTATTATATTATTATTAAGTATTATCTGATTTTGATCATATGTGTTTGTCGTACATTGGCACATTTCCATCTGAAAAGTGCTTCATCATATCACAAACAATGGATTTCAAAATAATGCGATTGGTCACATTTAAAATGCATTTCATTAAAAAAATTAAATTTCTTTTAAATCAACCCTTATTTAAATATTTTTCGTACAGATACATTTCTTTCCTCATCTGCAATGCGAAGGGACAGCGATTAAATGCTCTGGGTTCTGGTAATAAATATTGCGGGTATCATTGTGTAGTGTGTATTAAAACTCACCATACATGTGAATGCCTCTAACAATCAAAGGTAACCAAACAACGAGTCCATATAGTCCATAGAAACTACGAATAGATTAACTTAGCTTCTCATCATATCGGGTGCAACTAAAAACTGGATGAGAAAATAAGATGATAACACAAGAGAGAATTTTGTTAGAATGCAATTTTTTTATTATAATCTGACATATAACTTTATAGCATTTATTTTTTTAATATGGTTTCCAACATATGTTCGCTCCCGCTACAAGTTACATGGCCCATACGATCAGTCCAATTTTTGACTATTTTTTGCAATAAATGTGGTCATATGGCGTCAATGATGCCAATGGTGACATAAACATTGGCTTCCAATGTTTCAAGAGTTGCTAGTTGAACCGTCTTCTTGGAAACAAATGCTGAAAGTCGTCGATTAATTTTTTTAGAATTGCTAACAAAAATTCAGTCAGCATAGATCGATAGCGCTCGCCATTCACCGTAACGGCAGCTCCTTCCACATTTCGAAAGAAATAAGGACCGATAATGCCACTAGCGTGTAAACCGCACCAAACAGTTAATTTTAATGAATGTAATGAGGCTTCATTAACGGCTTGAGGTTTATCTTCGCTGCATATATGGCAATTTAAACGATTTATGATGAATTGGTGCACAGAAATAGCAACACAGTTTGACATTCTTAATAGTCAAACCATAGTTATCGACACTGGAGAGAAGAGATTTGCATAAGTAAGTACAATATACAGCAGGTGTATTTCTACTACAAATGACTCTCTGTTTTTGCAATTACTATATGATTTATAAAATCTATACAACAAAAGCTATCTCCTCCATTATTTCAATAATCCAAATGAATTTTACCATAGTTGGCTAATACAATTCCTTTAATAACAATGTAATCGAGGGATTATAGATGTATAATAGCATAATGATGAAACAGTTAACATTGTATCTATTATCTATCTATTCAATTTTATGCTTATATAGATAATGCCATTCAATAATGTTTTACACATTGCCATGTTACCGAAATAATAGCTGACTCTAATTTCAGCTTAAAGATATTCATCTAAAATTCTATAATTGATTAAAATTTACAGCTTTAAGTCGTCTATATACAAAAAAAAACTACCGAAAATCAATGTAATAAACGAAAACTACTTAATGCCATCACAATGGATCTTTATGATGCACTAACGTTATTTGGCAGTAGATGGCGTGTGCAGTTTTCTTAGTGTAATTAATATAAAAAGGTAATAGCTTTGAATCTTGATATCTCGAGAAGTAAGCAATCTTATTATATGCCTTATTGAAATAACTGATGCAAAATAGCTAACTCTACTTAAATCCACTGTTAAATCGAAGTGCCCGAAAAATTGGAACAGTGTCGAATGACGTAATGGAAAAGTTCCTTACAATAGCCAACTATACTAAAATTCGTTATTGAATGCGCGTACCCGAAAAGTTGGAGACGGGTGCAGAAGTATGTTTTACGACGTGTGATTGTCAAAAGAAATTGTCTGTTTCTATTGTTTTTACAGGATGATACATTTCTTTTTCCATTTGCCCTGCATATTCTTCAGTAACATGAGTTCTCAATAGGTTGCAGCTTGTTTATAGATGTGATTTTTAATGTTCAAGCCTTTCAGTTTACTCATGGATATAATTTCGATATCAAAATCTCCGTCACATACAATATTATGTGATAACCGATGGCTTTTAAGTCTCAAACTAAACATTTTCAAACGAGATTTTAAGGATGCCGTCGTTGAATATTTCGCAGCATAATCGCTACAAATTATACCGTTAGTATCCGATACATCTGTTAATAAATTTAATGCCCACCTTAGGATCCTTCTCAACTACTACATTAGGTGGAAGATCAAGCTTAAACCCACCATGATATCTGTCATGGTCCAAATACTAAAAGCGAGATCGCTGCAATAGCTTAGATGCCATACTCATCGCACTAAAGTTAGCACATTTTTATCCCATATGTGGACTACGCCATCTATAACTCTCGGCTTAGGTATGCTGTATTGAAAAATGTCTTTTCGAAGATACAACTAGGTTAACTGTAAAGTTAAAACGCTCCCTACTCTTATATGCTTTCCTCATTTGTTTTGCAATTACCTTGACAAGATGAAAAAAATCTTAATGCCAAACATAGGATGCCCCAAGCACACCGCTAGAGTTCTTTAGCTTCAGTTTCATAGTTAGTGATGCTATATATGCTGCCCCTGTGTGGGCGCATGCTACAACCATAAAGTCGTATTCACGCTTAATAAAAAGTGCACATAGACTGTCAAACTTACGCATCTGACGTGCTTACCGTACAGTATCGGACGATGCTGCGGGAGACAGTTTTTTACCTTAATGAATAGCTACATCTCTGGGATCATTTCCAAAAATCAAGATGGACGCATCCACTAATTCCGAATATAAAAGTTTGAACCAATTGAGGAACTGGAGACTTGGGGTTTCAATTAACGCAATATCTTACGGGGTATGGACGCTTCCGTGAATACTTATACTGGTTCAGGCTAGCAAGTAATTCACACTGTCAGTTATGTTCAGATAAATTAGAGAGTTCCGACCATATAATTAGAGACCGTATAAGATTCGTAGATATTAGACAAAATTTGGACACACTAATTGGGGAAGCTAGCGCTTCTTCTATGGTAATGCAGATGTTAGCAAGCACAGAAGAGTGGAGGCTTTACAAGTGTATAATCTCTAGAACAATAAACATGGTTAAAGTGAGCAAAATACTTAGTACGCAATCAAAGTGAAACCACGCTAAGTGCTCTTCTAAGGAATATCTTAACTGATCGTATTGCAGGGCTCTCCAGGATTTTGAACTGAGTATGTGGGAACTTTTTAGTCCGTAGACATGTATGACTCAATGAGTCGTGCATTAATCAGTCATGCAAATGGAATAGACCATTGTATCTTTAAAAGATTTTTCCTCCAGGTTCGAAGGCCAAAAAAAAAATAAAAATGGAAGGAAGGAATCTGTTTTTTCAAGCGCAAGCTTTAAGTAATATTTTAAAGAATACTATTACTAACTTAACTGAATTTTTACCAAAACAAGTCCTTTAATAAAGGTATATAGTAAAAGCTAAAGCAAATCTCAGTAAAGAAAGATCACAACTTATTAATTTTTCTTCGGTATTTATTTTTTTAAATCCTACTATCCTACATGATATATATATATAAAGGTTTCGAATTTCAGTAAAGAAGAACCATAACTTATTAATTTTTCGACAGTATAAATTTTTTTTAAATAGTTTAGTACTATTAGATATGTTAGTTCTAATTAATTTTAACCAAGACAAGTCCTGTGATAAAATATATAGTAAAGGTTTCCAATCCCAGTAACCAGGGCTTCGAATCGATGATTTTTCTGTTCCGGGTTTTGTTCCGGTTCAAAAAAAAAATTATGTCGATTCGGTTCCGGTTTTCGTTATGGCAAAAATATCGTTTGCTTTCGATTCGGTTCCGGCTCGAAGCCCTGGGCAAAACTATAACTTATTGATTTTTCGTCAGTAACTGTTTTTTTAAAGACTACTAACTTTACTTATTTTAACCAAGACAAGTCCTATGATAAAAATTGGTTTTATGAAACCTTTCTTATAAAGCTTAAAATTTCAATGGAAAACTTAATACCACAAAGAGAAAGAATCCAGATGTTTTATTGTTGCTTTTAATTGATGGTAATCGCTTAAGCATGGAAAACTATTAAACTTTTTACAATCCTGAGTTGAGTAAAAGTAACTGGGAATGCTCGTCGTATATGCAACATAAGATGAAACTCAATTTAGTATCTAAAAGTAATATTTTCTTTCCGAATGCTTTAGGAAGAGTACATCGAATGCAAAATAAAAATCAATTTCAAGATAATAAAATAAAATTGTTGATGCAATAGCTGGAATTGGTGCTGTTGCTGGAGCTGGTGCCAGTCAGCGATTCAAAACAACCTTCGATAGATGCAAATACGAAAATAATAAATTATTTGATTTCAGATTTATTTGTAGACATTTATAACTTATTCATTCACAACGGCATACACAATGGTATTCCGCTATAGACCATATCTCTGCCTATCTCTAGCTGGGGAACGCTTCACCACGTCCATAAATGTATTTTTAATAAGCATTTCGACACCGTATTTTAATGAGTTGATATCTTGAACATCTTTTAATGTTTAACTGAATTGAGAACACTTACATTGGCGGGATAATAAACAGAAAAAACAGAAAAAGCAGAAAAAAACAAAAAGAAAGATACTTTAAAGCAGAGACGGAAAAATAATGAAACGAGCAAAAAGAAAAATACAAAACGCCATGTTTGTACACGAAATGCCAGCAAGCAATCTACCAACATTCATCACTCAGCGAACTATGTGTACTACCATACATATATATGTATGTATCTATGGCGTGTGTTTTAGATACACGTACTTTAGATACGAGTATTTGTATAGCTGTAAGTATCTAGGTATGTACGTATGTACGTATGTACGTGTGTATGTATATTGTATGCACATTATTTTCAACATGCCAAGCTGTTGTTACTGTTCACTGGCAATCCGAACTGACAAAGCAACTGCACACCAACGGTTTTCCACCCAGCAGTGAAATGAGAAATCCTCAACTGAAGTACACACAAATCGAAGGTAACTCAGTTGTGAGATACTTTTCAATCTTGGCTTAAGTTTACGGCTGGGATGTTATGGTGCCAAATGGAACATTGTACGCTGAAGACTTCTTTTATGCTGGTTGTTTAATGCATAGCTGTGCCTAGCACATGGTGGCGGGATGGGACGCGCAAGCAGAGATATGGAACGACAACGGATTTTTGCTCATTACGAATTCGTTTAGCGTTTTAAAACAAGCACTTCACAAATGCGATATACGCTTTTTGTTCGTGGGCAAGAGGACGTAAAGTGGTGGAATGCTTTTAACGTTCACTGATTTATTTTTATGTACACATTATGTATATAAATACTGAGTAGAATGACTTGAACGGGTATTATACTCGTACATACCAACTCGCTTGCCGGGGGTAGATATTAGTGAAAATATTCGAAATAAATTCGCGCTCAACGGTATGGAACCACCTCTCTACATACATGAGCAAAAAATAAGTCCATTTATATAATCGCATTTTACTACAAAAATTAATGAAAAAAAAAAAATTAAAAATGCATATACGTATACATAATAATGTTTATAGGAGTATGTAAGGCACAAAAGTAAACTGTATATCGTGCATATATCTCGTATACATGAAGTACAGCGCATATTTTGTATCTTTTATTAAAAACCAATTTGACATCAACTAATTGGAATATTACGGCGACATCTCTGTCAAAAAATAATTGTATAAATTATAAAATGAAAGAAAAGGCGTTAAATTAATTCTGATACAAATGAGGGAGAAACCCTGCAACAGCTTCATAGATCTATGCGGGGTAAGTCCCTTATGTGAATTAATAATTTTCAACCCTTTTCATAAAAATTTACTTTAAAAATTTGATTTAGACTTGCCAATACTGGGAATAATTTCATAGTTTTAATTTTGTTTAGTGACAGAATGCTTTATGAGTAAAAAATGATCACAGGAATAGTGCTGGCAATACATATTAGGCAATTGTTTATCGTTATTCACAGCACGACAAGAATAAAGAAAATGAAAAATTTATTAAATCTTAATTTTATGGTCAAGAAGGTTAGGTTCGGAAGGCGCATGCTGACCGTTGTCAGCACTTCCACTTGGAGGCATATATTGCCCATTGTGATACCCTCAAAAATTTTGCCGGGAGAGGCGAATTGCTTACCTTTGTAAATTTTATTAAACCATTTGGTTTTCCTGATGAAGTTGAGGAGATCCGATAAGTTTGCTTTCGTTATCTCTTTCAAGTCAGTGAAAAATCGAACCCCGGTCAAGAAACATCGCCTAAAAAATTTAGGCAAGTAGACCTTGAACTGATTTTCGTCCAAGAACTTATAATAACATTTACGATGTTTTACTATCGATAGTAGTAGCACTATAATTAAACAATAAAATTAAATATAAACTTAAGCAAAGATACTTCATTGAATGTTTATGATAAAGAACAGGGCTGTCCAAGGCACGACCACATGCAGCCCTTGGCTAATGTTTGTGCGACCCGCGACATAGTTTCAATCTATTACAATCATAAAAATTTGTTTTTGGTGTACTGATAAAACCACATTATTTTATTTTTATGGTAAACCAAATAAATTAATTTAAATTAATAACAATAAATTTAACATTATAACTATATCTTTATTTTTTCCAAAACAACTATGTAGACTACAATCTGTAATGTGATTTGAATTGGCCCGGGATCGCATCTGGTCTAAACAGCCCTGATGCAGAACAAGAAATATTGTTTAAAAATGTTCGGGCGATAAGTACTTAGACTAAATGTCGTCACTAAAAATGTTCATCCTTTAACATTCCGAACTGAGAAAAAGGGAATAAAAAACCTTCACTGCATGAAACATCACCAAAAAATTGTTGGCGATATGTCCATGGACTATAACATAGATCAGGGCTGTCCAAGGCACGGCCACATGCGAACCTTGTTGGTTATATGTTCATGGACTATATGTCTGAACTAAAATGTGTTAATGTTTTCTAAATGTTTGCCTATTGATAGTCACAGCGTTTTGAATAAAAGGCATTAAAAAATTAGAAACACTGAATGTGTTTTACATAGAAAAAAAACTTCGCTCATAATAATTTAGACAAGTAGTCCTTAGATTTAATTTCGTCCAAAGACTAATAGTAACATTTTCGATATTTTTTCAGGGTTTGAATATCAATAATAATAGCAGTTTGTTTAAAAAATAATACAAGAAAAATAAATAACATAAGAAAACGAATAAAGTTCACTGAATGTTTGTTATATAGAAAAAACATCGCCTAACATAGGTAGACTTAATATTTATTAACCTTCTTCCATCAGGAACATCGGTTGTTTAATATATATAAAATCTCCAATTCTGTTTGTTTAAAGTTAACTGACGTAGTCCGTTAAAGGATTTGCCGGTTTCGTTAAAGATAATGCGCCTACATGTAACCTTAGCTCTGTTCATTGATTACCCAGCGAAAAGATGCCAGAGCTCCAATTCTATTTACCTACGTATAATATAGGCGTATGTTTGGTCAGACCTTTATAATATTTTTTTTATCTTGAAAATTTCTTTAATAAAATTGTT
Organism: Teleopsis dalmanni; assembly: GCF_002237135.1. NCBI lineage: Eukaryota > Metazoa > Arthropoda > Insecta > Diptera > Diopsidae > Teleopsis > Teleopsis dalmanni. The sequence goes on along the minus strand of NC_051847.1, from coordinate 84,317,644 downwards.
ATTTTATTAATAATATATATTTTTAAGAAATACTCAATCAAAGGTTTAACATTATTGCTTTTTGATTTGACTGATATACAGTACTTCACAAAGAAAATGAATGATTAATTTTGATTTATTATTTTATTTGTCATTTTTTAAAAGTGATTGTTCTTGGTTTTGTGAATTCATATTTGGCAAAATTCATTATTATTTCTTGTAAAATTATGGAGC
>NC_051847.1:84296251-84317331 GCF_002237135.1 Teleopsis dalmanni | reverse complement strand
ACCCAGGTTATATATAAATAAAATTTCTTATACTTTGTAATAGAATAATTTTAAAAGCATGAATCTGGATTAAATCTGACAACTGCCAAAATTTTAAATAATATGCTATACCAAATAACCTTCATAATCCTCTAATCTATTCTACATCACTTCAGAAGAGTGACTGTATCCTACATTATAAATATATTCTGTCTTTATTTCGTTAATTTATTGAAATTCGGTTGACCGTACAACGCTGTTTCGAGTATTACCAAGTACTCATCATCAGTGGTCGTAGGAAATAAACGAATTTTTTTAAAATTAGTTTATAGTCAGTTTAGTTTACAGTTGATATAAATCAATTATAATTAATGTAAATGTAAGTTAAACTGTTTCGACAGATGCAACGATGTAACCATTTAGTATGTCCTTGGCCATTTCAACATATCAGGAAATAAAATAGTGGAGCTCAAGGAGTCAGCATTGAGCTACTGTCGAGACCAAAGGTGAAAGTGACGGAAGTGATGTGAACCTTAACAATTCATAACCAACAATCTTTTCGATATAAAAAAGCAGAAACACCTTAAGCATTTCCACTAATTTTAAGCAAAATCAATTCGTATGCCTGCAACCTTACCTGTTATTTCGCCACTTATTGTTTGATTTAATTTGCATCTAACCATAATAACTTATTCAGCAAAAGATTTAGGCAAACTGAGTTAAAATTAACTAATCACAATGGAATGTCTGCAGTATTCGTTGCGATCTATTGTAGTACCACTTGTGCTTAATACCACTTTCGACTTGATCTCACCAACAACAACTTATCTCCATTTTCTTTGAAAGACGAAAACACTATGGAATACCTTCTATGCGTTTGTCCCATCCCATTCTCTTAAAGTTCAAACTGAAAGTTCTTGAATCTAATGTTTTAGCACGGTAACTAGACTTAGTAACCGGGTTCTTAATAATTTGAATTGAAGTTAGTTTAGACTTGTAGTAGCCATTATGTAAATTTAACTTTTACCAACCTAAAATGCTCTTCACATTACAAACTTATAATTGCTTACGGAGTTTAAAATGCACCTTCGCATTCCATATGAGGGTCACTATTATTATGTTTTGAGCCTAATAGTGAAAAAATACTAAGTTGTCACTGAAAATTGGTTCACCCTCTCGAATTTCTTCAGTGAGCGAACTGCGACCACGTTTAAAATCGTTGTACCAGTGACAGTATTTCAAAGCTGCAAAAGATGAAGTTTCATCGCCAAATGTGGATGTAAGTTAATCGATGTACTCTTATCTTTATAATTCACGTCGCGAACTCTCAATTTGCAAACCAATGAATAGTTATTGAGAATACATACAGGTCATTGTATTTCAGGTTACCATACCAAAAGACTAAATCTTCCTTTGAATCACACCTGCCGCAGTTGTGGAGAGGATGATGGAAGTGCCTCCCATCTGCTTTGTTTCTGTCCAGCACATACGCGATCTTCCTCTGAATAGTATTATAAGTTTCGCCAAATGTTCTAAGTGGTTCTAACTCTTGAGTTTTTAATTATAAGGTAACACAATGGACGTACGAGTATAGGCCTAAGTAGATCCTTACGATAACCGGTGCAACCTACCTACTTATTGACAAAACAGAGTATACACTCTTTATATTTCCTTTTTACGTCACTAAGTAAACTCTGTGCCTTCAGCTTACTTCAGATATTTCCATTACTTTCCCTTAAACGCAGTAATACAATTCAAGTATAGATTTCGCGGACATATTTAATAGGTTTCTTTAAACAGTTTTCTGGCTCAAGCTCCATTTAAACATGGAGTTTCTAAAATTTATGCATATTGAATTTTATATTAGATTCATTTTTAACATTCATTTTGACATTTAATATACAATATACTCTTGTTTTCAATACAGAGCCTCTTTCGAACAATAGGGAATTGCAACAACAAAAAATTTTATTATTTTTATTTAATTGAATTTTTTTAATAATGCATTTTTGAAAAGTGAATATTAAGATTTAAAAACATGATAATGTCTTTAAAAAATATAGTCATTCTGAAGATGAGGGACGATGAATGCTAATAAATATATCATCTGCGTATCATAAAACAATTGTAGAGCTCCATATTATTCCACTTTCTATCTCATATATTTTTTCAAATTTTACTAATTTTTTATTTTTTCTTTTTGTGTGTTTATTACTTTTCCTTTAACAATTCGGGAAATTTTTTCTATGTTCAGTTTTAATTTGTGCTTCTGTTCGCGTTTCATTCAAAGTTGAACATTCACGAAATAAAAAATGTGAGCATTTTCAACATTGGCGCAATAAAATAGAATGCGTGAAAAAACAATGGAAAAAGTGAAAAGAAATACGAGTTCAGTGAAAAATTGCTCACCGGGTTAAAATTGCCGGGTTATCTCTCCATTTTAGCTAACAAAACGGACAGACTGCATGAAGGCAGTAGCTGCAGCGAAGTGTATCGAGTTTATCTTTATTCGTGCAGTCAGTCCATGGCAGGGCAAAAAGTTCCTCGTACGCGATTTAAAAATCGAAAAACGTGAAAGAAGCGGAAACGGATGTGTATGTGTTAAGTGGCGGTAAAAAAATAACGCCTTCTGTCGGCGTACTGCATTGATTTTTTTTTGTAATTTTTTATATGGAATGTGTTGGTAGCTTTTCAGTTCTTAAAAATTTTTTAACAATTTTCTAGTGGAAGAATTTAATGCAATCCATATCGCATTTAAGGAATAAAGAACGTTAAATTCAAAAATTATTATAAGATTAAATTGGGAGTAATTAAAGATACAAATTTTGGATTAGTTAGGAAATCAAACTATTTCATATATAACAAATGCTTTAAATAATAGAGAACAATAGATAATAATAGAGATATAATAGAGAATAATAGAGAATAGGCGACCTATATGACGGCTGTAACTATGGGAAATACGACAAATACTAATCAAATATTAACTCCATATTAATTGAATTAATCGAAAATAACTCGTAAATACAAGGGTTTGCAGCTAACTGACCTAACACCACAAAGGTGTGGTGTTATAAGGATGTATAAGAGCATATAAGGATATATATTATTTTGAATTGGATTTTTGTTAAAATGTTTTTAATGTACACCAACAAATAAACTTCCTACATTATGTTCAAACTGAAACATAAACCACAGGTATACAATAATTGCATACAATATGTAATTATATTTTGGTAATAATCTTTTTGTAGATATATTACATTCAAGCATAGTTTGATTTTCTTTGAGTCTCGTTCTTTTCCCGGATTCTTGTTATTATGCTCACGTAATTATAACGCAATAAATCAGAAGACTGTGAGGTGTGTCAAAAAGTCAACTAATATAAAACAAAATTTTTATTTTTATAGTCCCCAACTTTACAAAACCTTTCCATTTAAAACATAATTTCTTTAATCACATTTTATTTGGCGCGATATCGCTGTCCCGTACACCACCAGTTGACAATGGATTTACTAAAGTCTGCGATTTGGAATACCATTCCACTACATTAAATGTTAATATAGCTCACTTTTCAAGATACTGGGCCTTGAAGTTATACAAGAGCAAGTTCAATTCTGAAACCATTGAATAATCTGAGTTTAGATATACTATATTTAGGATAAAAAATGTGACCACATTTTTATTGCTGAGTCCAATATACGGTTATGATTGTTTTACAACTCCACATTTCTAAAGCTGATGTTGACGTAGTTTTTCATTTTCCTACTCTGGGTTACAAGTCATGGGAATAAGTTGGTCAATCAGGGTGCTTCAGGTAACAATTCGGAACACCTGAAGAATTTGAAAATATCGCTAACATTATTCAAATATTTGTTGAATCATCAAGCAAAAAAAAAAAAAAATCAAGCACTCTTTTTAAAATGCCTCGTAAAGATATCAGTCTTGTGGTAAGTTTGTTCACGGGTCACAGCCGATTAGAGAACCAATGTTAGCAGATTGTATCTCCTGTTTAATAATTTTTGTTGTAGTTGAGGAGAGGCCAATGAAGGTATCTAACATCTGCTTTGTTTCTGCGTAGTGGGATTTTGTTTCTGAGGCTCTTGGCCTATTACAGAACTCCCCTCTATAAACTAATTTAGTTTTTGTCAAAGTTTTAAGGTGATAATAAAAGTTCTGAATTTTTGTACTTCAACACAATTGGTCAATAAGCCTATATGGACCCTTAGTATAGTTGATATAATCTGATTTAACTCAATAACCCTTTAAGTAATAAAATTATATGATGAAATACATCTTTTCATTTCTTTCTATTTAAAATTTAAAGTATTAAATAAAATCCAAAAAATAAAGTATTTTACTTGAATAAAACTCAGTCAATGTTTTATGGGATACTATGCTTTATTCTTCAATAACTCGATAACGTTGTTATTTAGGTACTTATTTATTTGGTCATAACTAGTTACCGGGTTTTGGCCTGATACAACATATCTCTCCAGGCATCTCTATTGCGTACGCGCCTTCTTCAGTCTATCTGGTTAGTGCTCCTTCAACTTGATCATTTCACCGTTAAAATTGATTTATTGGTAACATTGTAATTTCACTACTTTCACTATATATATATACCATATTGTATAAAATATGATTATTTTACCAACTTTCCCTTATGGTATAATCAGATATATCGAATATTTTTTATATCACTTAAAGCTCCCTTCGAACCTTGTCTTATGTATACGTTATTTTTAATTAAAATATAGCTTAGAAAAAATATATCCTAAATATACTCATATTTATATTGACATTTAAATAATCCTACTACCGCTCCCATTCCATCACCCACTTCATTTAAATTGTTTTTTCTTCTTCTTCTTATATTTATGTAAGTTTACCTTAAGCCATGTTCTTTTTATCACTTCATCATACGACGACAAATCCAACTTAACAGCGAAAAACAAGTCAAATCACACACTTGCACACCTCGTACGATTCCAGCCCGGTTACTTACTCCAATGCATCTCCTCGCGCTTGGATTGCCTGCATTCGATAAACGATTTAGTCATTTTGCAGTTGTTAATTCCCATGTTCGCCTTATGATCTTTATTTCATTAGTGCAGCGCTGTGCAGCACCGAATTGGCATTGCAATTGTGCATATAAAAGCCCACAAACGATATTCCTTGTAGACGGCCGCGGCACGGCGCTTTGTTGCCGTTGAAACGACGTGTGTGGTCCTGTTTTGTGGTTACGGCAATAGCGCATATGCACTACGTATAGGCACGAAAATTCTCGAAACTCTTTTTTATGGGTATTCTTCTGTGGAGCTGCAGTTTATGGGCACTACGACTTGCAACTTTTTTGTATGAAGTAGAATTCAGTAAAGAGTAATATTTTTTGGTGTGAACTTTAAAGCTCTTAAAATTTTCTCTTTATTTGGAATAAACTTAAGCTAAGATACAACTGTGAAAATTTAAAACCAAAACTGAGTCTCATAAAAGTAGAGCATTAATGTAAAAATAAGAGTTGATTGAAAAGATTTTTGAATGTCTTCAATGAAATAAACTCATTACAAGCAATAATAGCAACAATAATTTATATCAATTTATCACAAAGCAATCCAATTCACTGTTGAAATCAGTAGCAACATCACGTATTTAGTGCAACCAAAGCGCAGATACGTGCCATCAACGCCGAATTGCATCGAAATCGGCTTCGATACGCACAACCGAAACGGCGCTTAAGTCCGTCGCACAAAAGCTTGACTGATTCAATTGAATTTCTTCGTCTCATAATTTCCAACAGACACTAACGATTTGTTGAGTTGAAACATAAGACAGGTTAACCACTTAATGATTTGAGTTGCAGCATCGAACGGTTTCTCGATATCTGTTCGCTACAAATTAGTATCGATTTCATATCCACATTTGTAAGTAAAGCAAGGCTTACGGTGTTCACATTCATATTTTGGCATGATTAAGCAAAATTATATGCACCGATTGCATTTTGAAATGCCTTCTGTCAGTGATTGTCAAAATATTGTGATCATTTATGTCAGCAATTGTACAAAATTTATTACAACTGGAGTAGCTAAAAATTTCAGTTTGATTATTAATAATGTGAAAAAAAATTAACAAACATTATAAATCCGGATATATAATTTAACAGACAAAACTTTCTCCCTTCTTCGTGTTGGTATTTATATTTGGAAATGTTGAATATGTCTACGAAAATAAAAGATTCATTTTACTGAAACCTTTGCCCTGAAAAACTGAAGTCCTATCGATTTTCGATTTTCAATAATTTAATTTTCGACAGTACAGTAAAAGTAGAATAAATATTTTATATCACAAAGAGATCTATAGGATATTTTTTAAGTAGCATGAAAACAACTGATATCGATAACTATGGTTTAACAGCTGAAAATGTCAAACTGTGTTGACATATCATTTTATTCAGTAAGGTTTCAATGAAGTTCAGTTAAGGAAGTTCAATGAGCACTTCGTCCATTTTACGGTCAACATAAACGACCTAGATAACTTTGTCAATAAGTAAAAATTGCCATATATGGAGCCAAGATAATCCTCAAAACGTTAACGAATCACCATTATATCCTTTAAAATTGACTGTATAGTGCGGTTTACACGCTGACGGCATTATCAGCCCCTAATTCTTTCGAAATGAAGAAGGAACTATCATCACGATGATTGGCGAGCGCTATCAAGCCATGTTGAATAAATTTTTTTTGATTGCTACCAAAAATTAAACAGTTAAATATCGACGAAATTTGATATCAATAAGAAGCAAGACCACGCAACTTGCCATACAGCCACACAGCGCGCTTAACAATCGATTTATTGCGAAATAAATTTGTTAACAACTTTATTTCCAGAAGTGGTCCTGTTGACTGGCCCTCTCCATCGTGCATCTTAACACCTCTTGATTATTTTTTATGGGGCTATGTTAAGTCATTGGTTTATGCTAACAAACCAACAACTCTTGAAGCATTGAAAATCAATGTTCCTGGCCACATTTATTGCAAAAAATAGTCTAATCTAAAAAATTGGACTGATCGAATGACACGAAACCATATTCAAAAAATAAATGCTATTAAATTATTTACCACATTATAATAAAAAAGATCTTATTGCAACGATTTTTCAGTTTTGTATTATCATTTTAAGTGCTCATGCAGATAAAAAATACATACAGATACAGATATATGTACATATATATAAAACGAAGAAGCTATAAAAAGTTCTTAACCTTTGAATATATTTCTCTAATTAAACTGCTCCTTTCGTAAGTTTGCACATATGAGACTTCGAATGTAGGGAGAGAAGGATGTAACCAACCTCCCACGTCCTTAACATAATAGAGCCGTCCTTAAAGACTTTAATATACTTCAATTAAAAAATGTACAACTTTAGTTGATTTTATTTCTTATTGATTAAGCAAAATCTCTGCAAATTCTTTTAAAATGTTACTAAATTTTTAGTAAATGTAAAATTAGAGAAAACTCATCAAAATTGTACGTCAGGACATTGCATCAAATAGAAACCCAAACAGACTTTGGATTTGGTTGATATTACATGTCCATTGACATACATATGAGATATTTTGCTTTCATCCATTATTATGTTAACTAAAATATCTTTATATTATTTAAAAATTTTAACAAATTCTTAAGATATATTTAATAAAATTAGAGAAATCTCATCAACATTTATATCAGTACATTGTAATAGAGTGTATATTAAATTTTGTGATGAGATATATATTATAACCTATGTTATACATAAGTTTTTGAATTTATTATAAATATCGCATCTGAAATATATTTAGTTTATTTCAATTCGTAGACAATATAGTGGTAAACCAAGTTAGAGATATTACATATTTATGTGATGTTAAATAGCACACTCTTGCTTTTAAGCTACATTTTTTTTTGATAACGTATGAAATTTTGCATTTGGAGTATATAAATAAACTCTGTATTCAATTGACAATATTATCTCTTAATAATAAATAACATGTAATTGTATTCAAATTCTTTTGCTTTGAATTTTGGAAGGTTTAATCTGTCCTCTTTTGCAATACTGGAATTCAAATAAATATCTTGGGTTTATGTTATGAGTATAAGAACAAGTTCTAATTAATTCATATCAAAGTTGAATAATAAAAATATTCTCATAAAGATACTTTCCTACGAGGGTCCAATATCAGTACTACTCTAAAGCGTTTAAGCCTTCATAAAGAAATAGCAAGTAAACAATATTAGCATTACGTATTTATTTTTACAACATATTTCTCTAGTGTTACATATTTAAAAAAAATATCTTCTGACAACAGCGTTTAAAAAGGTGTGTTGTATCTTATTGAATTTAATGGATCTTAGATCTAAAAATTTATTCAAAAATCAATAATTATTTGAAACTTCCTAGTGTCTCAAATATATAAAGTTTTTGTTATCTAAATTCACTTTTCTGGCCAGTCCTTTTTACAATGCTAAATAAGAATATAGCTCAAATTATCTTAAATTGTCGATCTTTATAGCTGAAAGTTTTCCATAACAAAAATATTAGTAACAACTTGGTATCATATATTGATATAGATGATTCTCGGAGATCATCATCATTTTGGCATCACAGTCCAGAATAGACGATTCTCAGAGATATCCAGTTTTAAAATTATAAATTTTTATATAAAAAAATCAACAACTGGACGCTATATGTTGATATAGATTGTTTTTTGAAGATTTTTAACTTCAATACTTCAGAAATCTAACTATTTTGGTACATATCGTTTAAAAAAAATATCGGAATTTCTTGAAATCTTTTGACTAATCTTGACATCCTTTTAATCCAAATCGTATTCATTTACAGTAACATAAAACCAAATATGAATACACATAAAACTATTCATCATCATAATCAGTGGTTACGAGACCCCGATTTGGTTCTTAGCTATCTAAATGAGTCTTCTACAGCTGTTTCTATTTATTATTTCAAATAAAAATAAATTGCTTTTCGTTTTTTTTTTTGTTTCACTGTTCGGTAAATGTTATTTTAAACTTAAGGTGTGAACACGTAAGGTTTTTTAAATGTTGAATGTATGTGAGTAAAAAATTAAACGAGTGGAATGTTTTCGCCTCACCGTAATCATAAGCATGACAATCTCTTTACCTTATCGCTTACCTGAAGTATCACAAGAATTACGACTTTATTCGGTTACAATTCACTTTCTTTCAGAGGCTTAGTTATGGACCAATAGCGAACTAGTCGAGAAGCACAAAAAGTTTCTTTAGATAGTTGTAAAGACATCGATGTTATTTGTTAAGGACATCTTTCTTACATTGATAACACCACACGAATTTGTACTGGCGTCACAATATTCAACAATAGACAATATAATATTATTCTTCTCAAAGAATTTTTATATTTTTACTTAAAAATCCTAAAAATCCGAGTTGGATTAATAATTTAAAAGATAGTTTTAGCAGCTCAATTAGTGGGAATTAATCTGAACTACCAAAAAAGTGCTACCATATGATTTATCAAATTCATATTGTAAATTTTTTAACTAGATTTTTTTAACTGTTGATAAAATATGAATCCAACATTACATTTTGGAGGTCCAAGAAGATATAAAACAGGGGATTGAAAATGACGGAAATGCTTTCAAATAAGGGAGCCCCATGGCCACTGTTTCTTGATATAATTAAGGGTTGCACATTAACTATAGAACATTAGAAATTAATCGTCATAATAGGGGCAAAATTTCTCTCTTTTTATAGAATACATATATGTTTCATTAACACACAGTATATGATTATACTTCGGTAGTTCTCATTGCTGAAATCTACAACTTGCTCTCGAATTATTTGATCATCTTAATTCATCAGATCTAAACCTCAGTATATATTTTTTGTATCCAGCTCAATAGTTTGAATAAAAATATTCGCTGATATTGATCTTGCAAGACATTTACAACATACGCAGTTTATTAATATTGACGTTATGGAAAATCGTTGAAAAATTTATTGATCCAATTCTAAAATGGATTTCTGTTGATAAAATATGATATTAATTCACAAAATTAATATGTTTGAAGATATACATTTTTGACATTATAAAGCACAGGCGAATATCCTCTCATTCCCTCAAACAATGCTGAACAATCTCCAGAAGAGTTGAGAAAATTAATTTGAAACGAAGTAATATTCAAAATTGTTAAGTATCTGAAAAAAAGTGTGAGGTCACATTAATCAATATGGTTTGCTTGCATCCATCATTAAGCTAAGTCTCTTTAAATTATTTAGGAATGTTAACATATGCTTCATATATGCAAAATTAGATAAAATTAATCAAGAAATTACATCAACACCATATAGTAAAAATGAATGGGATACTAGCTCCCAATTGAGTGGACTGTGACCAGATTGATCTTTTGTGCTGAGACCATATAGTACAATGTATACGAATTTTTGTAATAATTTACTGATTATGTCCTTCACGTTAGTCTTTGACAGATTATTAATAATGCATCTGAAATATATGTCAGTGTAATTCAATTCGTAGACAAACAAAATATGGGTAAACCAAGTCTAAAGATATTACTTATTTAAATGATATTAAATAGCACACTGTTACTTTTTTATGTAAACAAATGAAAATTTGTATTTGAAGTTATAAATAAATCGTCTAGCGTATAAATAGTTAAAGTCAATTAACTATAAGATTTATTGATATGTAGCAAGTACTCTTCTTTTCTTTTGCTTGACGTGGTGTTTTACATATATTGGCTTGAACTCTTTTATTATACTAATATTTAAATGATCAACTTAGCTTATGTAGAAGCACTTTTTTCACTCCGATTGAGACATCTCCAAAACATGGTTTTTGAACGCTTCAACAGCATCTTCTGGCGACGAAAATCGTCATTGGGTGCCAAGTCAGGGCTGTACAGTGAATGACCCATCAATGTGCTTTCGCCGGTAAAAAATACGGTGGTTTGAGCCGATGTGTGAAAGCTCGCGTCGTCATGGTGAACAATGATTCATCTGATTCGACTTCAGGCAAACAAATTGTGATGTGCCACTCAGAAGTGACGATATCTTTAAAAATCTAACATAATACACTTTAGCTGAAATTCTGACTACTCCATTCTCAAAAGCTTAATACTATGTCTGTATAAATGAGAAAATCATACCTTTATTTGGCATTATCTTCTAGATAAAATTATTCTACCTATTTAAAGCTAGATAACTGTTCAAAAATAATGTTGTTATTACCTATATACTTTATTGGTTATAAAAGTAGTTGTCGTGGTATAACAACGGGCTGTTATTAGAGCTCAACTGGACTCTGAGAACAAGGCCGTCACTGCAACCCAATTATTATTTTTTTTTAAGAATTTTGAATCAATTTATATATCGCTATGATATGATTATATATATAAAGATTACAGCTATGGTAATTTTGCTGTCTGCCGTATATACTTTATTCTGTCTATTAATGGTAATGCAATATAATATAGCCTGTTAAGCATATGTTGTTATACTATATCCTTTTTTCTTAATTTTTCAGTATTTTGAGCTTTTAATAGTAATAGTTTTATTAAAGTAACTCTACACATCTTCTTTAAAATATTTTTGCTTTAAAATGTTTTACAATTTTGAATAATATACTATACAATCTCTTGTTTTTCTAAGTATTTACTCTTAGTGATCGTCACTCTTCTCTTAACACGTCCCATACATCGATCAGGCATAAATGGACTGAGTGATTTTCTCATGATATTCTCTTCCACACAAGTCGACAATAACGTGCTTCGCAGAGCTAATAACCCGCAATTGAATCTTAGGTAATCATTAAGTGCCTTTTTGCAAGCCACTCCCGCTTAATAGCCACACTTACTCCTTACTGAATTGATGCAACTTGGGTGGTCTATTATGTGCAGCGTTCCTTAAAGAGTTTCTGACTTGCATAAGGATACATAAGCAATTATGGCTTAGTAAAAATCACGAAAACAACAACAACACAACGAAAATCAATTTTTCGTTGTTGACTTTTGATTAATTTATAATTTCATATATGCCATAAACTGATTGGAATAAAGGTGCATATATATAGATACTTTTGATGTATCTTATTTAGTAAGCACTACTATATGTTATGGTGTACATATATGTATGTACCAAATATATTTTTATAGTTATTTTTATTTTATAAATTAATTATCTCTTAATAAACTTTTGAAAAATTTTCATTATAGCTCACATTCCTTTTCCTCTGTCGTTTCTTCTTCTCAAGTAAAATTCTTCCAACTTTGAAGTCAAATTATGCACAAATATTTCTGTTCAATAATTAATGAGCATAATTTTTCAATTTTTTGTAATTTAGTGAAGAACTCATTTCCAAAGAAGTTCTTAAGAGTAGAAATATTGTTTGGTCAGCACATTGTGACTAATTCCTTGTAAATTGCTTGAAAACTTACAGTAGCTGTTTTACGTTGATGACCATCATTAGTTCTGCGACAAAAATTTCAAGGAATTCAAAAATTTTATTTGAGAAAAAAAAAGACTCATCTGAGTACATGTGTGCGGCATCACCTGCGTGAGTCCAACTGGAGACACACACTGGTTGTGTAGAACATAGGAGTACATTGAGTTCATTAATTTTTTTCCCTTTTTTGAATAATTAAATAATTATAGAACAATTTTCCTATTAAAGTTTTATAAATATTCTTCACCTTAATTAATTTCTTAATTTTTATTCGATTTCTATGATTTGGTTTTACTTGTAAACAATCAATCAATTCAAGACTTCACAGGAAAAAAAATTGTAGCACATATTCAAATTTAATTTAATTTATTGATTACCAGAATGTTTCATTGGAAAGAAAGATTTGAGCTTAAGTGGAAAAAATATAGAAATTAAAAAATTGTTACACAAATTCCACACATTAAGCCTAGGTTACTAAGCAGTTTCTAATGAGACCACCTATTGAAAATCACTATTTAATTATAATTTGGAAGTAGTACTACCTTCAGTAAGCATAATTCTTGAAAGCTTTAACTTAGAATAACTTGAAATATTTTCATTTGCAATATAAATTCATAAAATTTAAAAAAAAGTTTATCTTAATAATTGAACGATCAAGTATCTTATAGATACGTTGCAAACCAAAAGTAGTCCTTTAACAAACCTACATATATTTATATACAGTATAAAATATGTACATTCATACAAAATAGTGAACTGCATATGTCTATCTTCAAGTTCTCTTCACCTTCCACGTAAAAGAAAAACTGCTCTACAGTTGCAAGGGCGTATGTCCAGTCTACTTGTCTTCGGTACTGAAACAACCACCGGTATCGTAAACAGGTGATAATTTGTGTACCTACCACCGTGTTCGATGACATTAAGTGTGGGCAAGCAAAGTGTTGATGACATTATTTATTAACTTTGCCAGCAAATAAAACAATCACTTAATTATATTTTAATTTATTTATAATGTGATCGTCTGACATAATAAATATTCAACTCGTTTAAATGAAATTCTAAGATCACCAACTGAACAAACTGGTATCCACTAATTAAAGAAAATTTATTTAAAATGAAAAAATTAATTCACTAACTTTTAATTAATTGAATTGCTAATAGAGTTATAGTTTTACGTTAACATATCCTATGTGATTATATAGTATATGTATTATAATATTATTTTTAATTACTTATAATATAATGTTGTAATATCGAGTAAAATTGATTAAAAAATAATTCAAAGCATCTCATATTCCGTGCAAGTAATGAAGGCTACCCTTGCCTATTATGAAGTCTATTACAAATCTATCAACAGAAGTGGGGCCTGAAGATCAAATTTTTGTGACACTGCGTATATTGATGCACTATTATATCCTGTCCCATCTATAAACAATGAGGAATTTTTTCACATCAGCTGTATCCAGAAAAGTTTTAATCTTTTTCATGTCAATGTTTGACCACTCTGAATAGTGGATCAAGTCTTTGTAGAAAATTTTTCTTCTATACTGTAAAGAAGTAGGGCATTCTGCAAGAATATATAAGTATATTCTATTGTCTTTAATAAATAGTCTGATTTCGATTGTCGAAAAGTTATGTTAAATTCTTATCGTAATTACAATTCGCAATTAAGTCGTCAAGTCTCGCAGGGTCCGAATTATTTAATACATTTAATGAAGTAGTATATATTTTTCCATGAAAGGTCGTATAACTGACCAAAAATAACTAGAACGGTCATGGAAAAACATTGAATTTGAAAATCCAACACAATGCAGTATAAACCATTATTGATTTCTTCAAGAATTCAATTCAATATTATCAGTATATGCTTAGCTTTTCATATGAATTTACACTTATGTTACCAATAAAATACATAAAATTCACTTTAAGGTCATTGCTGGTTTATTAAAATAATACAAATTTTTTAACATAGCCCCCATAGAAAAAAGTTCAGTTAAACGTCACAACGTCTTAGCGGCATTTCTATAGAATTTCTATAGAAATTGGCATTTCTATAGATTATACGATTACAGAACTTTTCTCTCAAGAAATTAATTGTACTACTGATATATGACATGTAGTGTTATTTTGTTTCAATAATATACCGTTAATTTATCTGATATCTTAGTTAGATGACCCTTACAATGATAAGAGTGAGAATCATTCGTCGTATTAATACCACGTAGCTATATTCACATCATCTGGATAGTTCAAAATACTCACAATACCTCGAATCTAACCTAAACCTAACTCAATAAATTTAATAAAACTAAAATCTTGTTTCTCTAGTGACCTTTACTCACAGTTAGTGCAATATCAAAACTATTTTTAAATAAAATAGGGTTTAGTAAAACTTTAAGAATGTTACCCACCCATCGATCTGTACCTTCCTGCACTCGAGCGGTATTATCTCCTCCCAGCTACATAAACCTCACAGTGATTACTGTCGCACCAATTACTATGCACCTAGATTGACATAATCTTCTAAAATTTATATATAATAAAAATATATATATATTATACATACATATAATATATATATATATATATAGATATATATACTCTACACAATACCTCTTACTTCACTTCATATTAAGGTGTAATTGGTTCCTTTTATTATCTGCTATTACAACAGCAATTTTCTTGACCCGGACTGAAAAGTTCATATCTAAAAACTGTTCTGTGATTATCAAAATTAGTAGTTTGATATTTTTAATAGCCTAATAACTCTAACTTTTGCTCTTGATAACTGGGATTTTGATCTTTATGGTATAATCGCTGGAATCTGCATTATTCATTAATAGGAGTTGGTTTTATTGGATTCTACTATTGTGATTTTTGGTGCTTTCAACTCATCAGAAAAAAAACATTAATCGTAGGAATGAAGTATTACGTTAAAAACATCTTAGGTTACTTCAGTTATTAAGAATAATAAGAGTTATATATTTTCAATTTTTTTCTTTTATATCAGAAATATCATACCTTGTTATATTTATCATTCAAATTGACATGATCGGCTTTGGAAACTGTAATAATATTTTCATATTCGAAAAAACAATGATCAAATAATATCTCCATAACATAAACCGCTTCGAAAAGTTAGTTTTTAAAGATCTAAATGGGTTTCATGACCAAAAAACCAAGTGATGTTTCTTTACTTTAAATGTGACAATTTTATTTATTTTCGTAAAAAAAAGTTCAATTTTGTTCAAGTTTTTGGATAAACTGAATTTTATATGCCAATATTCGGTACACCGCATCCGTACAGTAAGTTATGTATTTATCGAGTTGGGTACCTAACCTTTCAAACACTACTGTATGTAAAAATCGATCTAGTAACAGCAATGTAGGTTAGTTATCTTCATCACGTTATTTGGAAGACGTAACCCGATTAATTATTCATTATTTTTTTAAATAAATTTTAATTGTTTCTACATATATGTTAGTATGTACTGTATAACTATATATCTCTGAATAATGATATACCAGACTGCACTAAATATAAATATCTATTTTAGTGAGAATCCGAAAAATTAATTTCTGTAATGGTGTCTATAAACTAAATTCTTTAATATAAACACCCTGTATTTATTTTGAAACTCATTACTTTATAATTTCCATATAATTAAGAGGAAAGAGAGATTGCGAACCAAAGAGTTGAGTATTATTCATAAAGAGTTTAACTATAGTGTTAGTCAGTCGGGTACTCTAATTTTTTTTTTTTAAAGATATATATTTATTCACTTAAACATAACATGAGATATGCGGAAATGACTTTCGCTCCAAGTAGCAATTGTTTTGAATAAAGTGGATCGAGCAGATTCAGTCTCAACATTCTTATCAATTGCTTTTGAGAAAATGAAAACATTACAGGCCTACGCTAAACTCAACTATCAATTAATATTTTAATTTCTACGATTAAGAAATTGTCATAAGTTTCTTATCTCTTCCAAATGTTTTGTGATGAACACATAATAAAATTGTTTTGATTTAGTCTGAAGTTGTCATCGTTTGAACTCGGTTTATTGTTTCTACGCTCCGGACGAAAAGTTAAACTTTTTATTAAAGTATCTATTAGTAAATAGAATCGCAGCAAATTACATCATACACGGATTCTAAACAATTATTAATAAACAAAAATGAAGATAATTTCTTTACTGTTAATAGCATTTATCACATGGCTGGATTGCAGTCAGGCCCACATTGCTAATATGGTTTGCTTCTATGACGCAACAAATGCACAGAAAGGTAAGACCGAATGCAGAACGTAAAAATTTCAAATAAATATTTTGAATTGCAATTAATTAATAGTAAAATGAGTTAGTTTATTATATGAAAACGATATGACAATTATACTAATTTGTTATTATAACTGGTATAACCCATGTTGTTCTACTAAACTTAAGTAAAACCAACCTAATACTTCCCTTTTTCATACAAAGGGTGTATTTATAAATGAAGAAATTAGCATCGATATTGACCGGTAGCGTCTACAGGACCGTCTTTAAACCCACTAATGTGATCGTAAAAATTAATTATGAATTCGCAATTCAAATATAAGTGAGAACTATAATGTTTCAACATTAAATTAAGAACTATTGGTAACTAATCATCTATATTCTTCTTTCAGTATTTGAGTCAAAGATATATAAAACTTAATTAAATGAAAAGCAATAATAAATTAATTGAATAAATCTAAAATTTAATATACAATTATTATGTACTAAAACTGTCTTGTTAGCCGAGAAACAAATTGCAAGAATGAAAATAAAATCTATTGCACTATCAGCTCAAATACGAAGGTTATCATATTTCATTGATCTAATTCTGTGAATATTAATTCAAAACATAATATTTATTAAAAAAAATACAAAACTTCTCTTCCATTACGTAGACATACAGGGATATATAGATGGAGGGGCGGTTTCTCAAAACAAATCCAAATTTTATGTGAAAACATTTAATTGAAAAAAATTTCATGTGTGATGTACCATATTTCGACATATTTTATGAAATTGGAATTCCAAATCTCTCTTTCGTATACGTCACTGTAGATACCTCTTCATTGCTATTATATTAGATTTAAAATTTGGGACTTTCGATTTTGAACTTTTGATCAATAAAAAATTAATCACCGGATAACAATATTTGGATTTAAGAAAAACTATGCAGTTCATATGAAGTTGAATTTAGGTCCTGTATATTAAGTCAATACTTTACCTATGTACCATAAACTATATATACCACTCTACGCAAGTATATATAGTTTTAATAGTTTTGTTTCCACATATATTTTTTTAAATATCGGTTTTTACATATTTATGATATGTCAGAGAAGAGAGATAACTGTTTGATCAACTTATTGTAATATAGGTGCTACATATTGTCGAATATTTCATTCGTGCCGACTTACCGTTATATCATACCGGATTCATAATTTATCATTTTAAAAAACTTCATACAAACAACTTAAACACCCAGAGTATTATTTCTCTGGTAAAAAACAGTTAAGGATGTATCATTAGTTCCAAGTTATCAACTCTGTGCATAGCTTCGTTATATGTCATAGCATAAATTTTTTCCACATTTCCTTAAAAGATTATGTTGTGTTAAGTGTTGTTTAACAAATCACAACTACACAGCAATTAGATATTAAGATTTATAAAAAATTTAATAAATTTAATTGGGTTACATTATGTTGATTCTATTGATTTGATTGTCAACGTAATCCACCTATAAACCCTACTATTTTGAATGTAAATGCAAAATTTAGATCAAATGGTATTGTTGTAATGTCAAGAACCTAACCTATCAAAAATGTAAACATACTATTAAATAATCTTGAACCAAAGTGTGGAAAAAAAATCGAATACAATCTATTAGACCTCATTGTCAACAACTTAAACTGTCTCATAATATCACAAAGAGTACTCTTTGTACAGGTTAGCATTATAAAATGTATAAAATACAATTAATCTAAGAAACATAATCATTAGATATATATACAAATTTTGCAGACTGGGCTTTAAAGCAATATGTCATAAACAAAATTATTTCCTGCTATGAAAATCTCTACTAGTTAAATAAATTTGTACATAAACAAAATTGTCCTATTTCGAGCGAAGAAACCTCACTATTTACTCATGAGATCCATTTAGATTTAAAGAAATTAAACATTATTAGTGGTTATTGATCTAGAGATGTTATTAGATATTTATTTCTTTGAGAATAAAAATAACGTTGGAGTTCCAATCACTAGAGAAATCACAATAATTCTGATTGTCGTTTCCACAAAAATTGTTAAGAACTTATAGTTCTTTTTCGATCACTCTATGTAACACCTATGAACCTTACAAGGTTCATGAAGCTTCAGTAGCATAGAAAATGGATCATTAAAGAGATCCAATCAAACACATGAGTTATAATTGATTATATATAATACGTAGTTAAAGTAATTAAATACCTTGTTTCTTACTTAATACACTGCATATAAGTCACAAAGATACAAAGACATCAGATCCATCATATTATAAAGCCCCGTATTCAATTATTCTTAGTGTGACTTAAAACTGTCCACAGATAAAATAGAGTAAAGGTGCTGATTCACCAACTCAGACATCTGAATATCAACTTAACACTGCATATAATTTGTTATGCCGTATAAATATCCATAAGTATACATGAAGACCATAGTAATGCTATTTTTTAGCTCTTTTAGAAAGTAAATACCCATTCTCAGCCTCATTTATGAAGCGACCATTAGTGCTAATTATATAAATATTTATATCTATTTAAATAAGTTAATAAATATCTATTGATATTTGTTGATATAAACAAAGCAAAAACATATTATTAAAATTAATTTATGTTACATATATCCATTAATAAATATTTTAAATTCTACACACTTGATCAGATTCTATGGCACTATCAGATCTTGAACCAGCTTTACACTATTGTAATTATCTTGTCTATGGCTATGCTAAAATAGAACCCGCTAATGTTTTACAAGAACCATCGAAAGTGCTTGTGGATGCGAGTACAGGGCGTGATCATTATCGCACAATAACAAATCTAAAAAGTAAATATCCGAATATACGTATACTGCTATCTGTTGGAGGTGATAAGGATATCGATTTGAACTACTTGGAAACCAATAAATATCTACAGATATTAGAAGACGGAAACAACCGTCAAGCATTTGTGGACAGCGCTGTACAGTTACTAAGAACATATGGGTTTGATGGTTTAGATTTATCATGGCAATTTCCAAAGAATCATCCTAGAAAAGTTGTAAGTGGTTTCAAGAAAGTTTGGTCTACAGTCAAAGGCTGGTTTACTAGTACAAAAAAGGTTGACGAGAAGGCAGAAGAACACAAGACACAATTTACGCAATTGACACATGCATTACGAAGTGCCTTTAATTTACATGGTTACCTGCTGACGTTGACTATGTTGCCAAATGTGGACCCAGAACGTAAGTTAATATAAAGTGATAATATAATAATGCAAAAAAATATTTTTAAAATAAGTGTATTTAATTTAATTTTGTTTTTCTCCTCAGTTTTTATAGATATTCCCAGCGTAATAGAGTATGTAAATTTCGTGAATTTGTGCACTTTTGATTTCCAAACACCTGAACGTGATCCTAAAATAGCTGATTATTCTGCACCACTCTATGAAATGTACGAACGCGATCCAACTCACAATATAGAATATAACGTACAATTTTGGCTTAATCGAACAACACAAGCCCATAAAATTAATGTAGGTATAAGCACATTTGGACGTGCTTGGATGATGTCTAAAGATTCTGGTATAACTGGTTACCCACCCATTGATGACACTAGCGGCGCAGCACCTTTGAAAAATTCTACTGCAAATCTGGGTTTACTAAGTTGGCCACAAATATGTACATTAATTCATGCTGATAAAGATTTAACTGGTGAAAAGGCACCATTGAAAAAAGTGGGTGATCCAACCAAACGTTTTGGTACGTATGCCTATCGCTCAGCAGATGATAATGGTAACTACGGTATATGGGTGAGTTATGAGGAACCTGCAACTGCAGCTATTAAAGCAGGTTATGTGCATGCTCGCGAATTAGGTGGTGTAGCACTATTCGATTTAACCAGAGATGATTATAGAGGCGAATGCGCTGGTGAAAGATATCCTATTTTAAGAAGTATCAAATATAAATTGTAAGAGTTATGATTAAAAAAAATAGATATACTTTTTTTTCTCTAAAACTTTTAATATAAATGTGCATATAATTAATCACAATTACTAATCCCGATAAGACAAGCAACCACTTTATTTTAATTGAAAGTATCCTGCAGTCCACATAATGCGTGTCGGCTGCTACACGCCCTGATTTTTTTCACTTCCTTATTATCTTAACCCTTGTAATCTCTAAACAAAGTGCCTCATATTTTTCAGTCGTGTAAGTGCATTATTTTCAGTTAAAACGAAATCGTCTTGTAACTCATTTTGATTGACTAAGACATGAAAGCAACCAAGAACGTAAATAAATATTGATGCCAGATTTTTGTAGCATGAAA
>NC_051847.1:84285210-84296151 GCF_002237135.1 Teleopsis dalmanni | reverse complement strand
ATTAAAACAAACTTCTTCAGAAGTTATTTATAGATGAAGTGATTTTGAAGCTACACAAAAGCATTGATTCAAGTGGGTTGATGATAGTCGTCCCACAAAAAAAAAATTCTTTTTCGTTTTCAAGGAAATGATTACAATTACTCCTCCTGAAGCAGTTTATGTTCAAGGTGACTTTGAAAGTACTTACACGCATGGATGCAAGTGGGCTGATATCAGCACAGTAAAAAAAGGTTACCCTTTCTTTGCTGTACTGTTATCAGCCCACTTGCATCCATGCTTGTAAGTACTTTCAAAATCACTTTGAACATAAAGTGCTTCAGGTGGACTAATTGTAATCATTACCTTGAAAACGAAAAAGAATTCTTTTTTTGTGGGACGACTATCATCAACCCACTTGAATCCATGCTTTTGTGCAGCTTCAAAATCACTTCGAATATATATAACTTCTGAAAAAGTATGTTTTAATAAATACGAATCATCCCAGGCTACGGTTTTTTTATTTTTTCCTCGGAAACATTTAAAGATAGAAAATTATTTTCAACGACTCTTCCAATGGTGCGAAATTATTGATCGAAAAACGTGTTGTGCGATTACCTAATGTTAGTGTAGAGTCAGATATTCTAGTTGCACACATGCGACCAAGAGCGGACCTTACATTGTGAAGTGAAAGATGATTGAAAAATAAGGTCGTAAGAACATGAAAAAGAAATAGAATGAAATATTCCTTATTTAGTTGTCCATTGCAGACGTAGTTGTACTTGGGGGCGACGAGCACCCTCCGCCAGCCAATCAGATGAGTAGCTTGCTATAGACAGTGATAATACCGAGCACCCCAAATCGTTGCTTCCCTGGTCCTTCCACCAAAGACGCGGACGTTCTGTATCAATGGCGACTTGTGTTTGTTCCGTGTGTTCCCAGAGATCAGTATTGTATATGCTCTCCGGTCACCATATTTTCAATATTTTTTTTAAGCATTTGTTTACAAATGTTTGGATGCACGATTAAATAGAGGCAGAGTTTTTCCACGTTTCGCATTCGTAATACTGCATTGATTTAACGTTCGAGTTCGAATGCGAGTACTTATTTGCTTAGACTTCCACACATTACTTAACTGTCCGAAAGCTGACTTAACTTTCCTCAGTCAGGCCGAGACGATTTTATCTGCACCACTGCTCAATTGGATCATTACCAATTCTGATGGATGGAGGATCCTGAATAGTTTAACTGCTGCACACGACTTTTATTTTTCTATGGCTTATGAATAGGCCGACATAGGATGCACAGGAACTGAGTATGTCCATAAGTATAAGTAATGTGGAACCTATTTACTTGGCGGATAAATATGTTGTGAATGGCGGAGGCATGGTAAGTAATAACGATTTAGCTCACAGATTATATTTAAAGTGCGTATTTCGTTTAAACGTTTTTTTGAAAAACAGTGGCAGAAAGACAAAGTACGCGTTTATTATGACGGATAAATTTAACAATGATAAAAAGAGAAGGAATACATTATGCACGTAAAACATCTACCCAGTACTTATTGAAGAGAATTAAGTAAATATGAAAACTGAAGTTTTCTTAGAATGCCTCAGGGTTGAAGTTGGTATTTTACTCATTGTAGAAGCAATAGAAAACCACAAAATTTTTTCGAAAATTGCGGAAACTATAAGTTGGTTTATAAACAAAATTTGGATCACCTATTAACTCACCTCAAAATACATTTTACTGTTAAGTGCATAGCATTTAAACGTTAATAACTGGCTGTCTCAACAATGTTAGGAAACAAACTCTGTTTGAAGTATGTAAGTATGTACCACTGTTAAGAGCATAACATTAAAATGCGAATTACTGTGTTTACAAAGAGTAAGCACACTGCACTACAGTACATTGTTTTTCTCTTCGCATGAGTTCTGTTATGAAAGCAACATTAACTGCCAAAGACTTAAGCCATTGACTTGTTTGCGTGTATGTGTTGGCAAAACGACAGATGCACAACTGTCAACTGATATATATGTGCCAATATTGTTTTTGTTGTGTTTTATTATTTTTAATTGTTTGTGTTTTGTGTGTTGTTGTTTTCATTTTGGTTACATTCTGTTACCACAGCCAAAGTATAATTATTATGGTAATTTCATTTTTGTTGGTTAAGAGCAAACTTTGCATTTCAGTATTTTGGTCTATATGCCATGTCACATCAGTGTTGTTAATACACTTTGTGCGGAGGGCAGACGTACACATATTGTTGATATTTTATTTTCATATTTGCACTCTTAACCCTTTGTTTTAGTTTCACATTTGGTCACATTAGTGGTGAACATTAAATGCGCGTTCGGTTGACTGCACATAATGTATTCAAATGCAGCGCTTAGCCTTGCAGAGCAATTTTACGAGACATGTTAATTACTCTGAACGAGGGTGTGCAAGTTTCGCCCCTTTTTTCTGTTTAATACTTTTTTCATATTTATTTTTCGCACAAGGAACGGTTTAAGCATATTTTTTTAGTTTAATGCTTGCCTGTGGAAGTTTTCGGTTTACAGACACAATGACATTAAGACTGCAATGAAATTTGCCAACAGCAAATTTAACATTTTGGTTTTATTTTCGCTTTACGTGTTTTTTTTTCCCTGTTATGCAGTCAATGAGGTTAAGGGCTTAAATGTTTACGCAGTGCTGCACTTTTGTGCAGTTTATGTTGTGGTCAAAAATAGGTGGGAAATGTTGTGGAACATTGACCGCACGTGCATTTTTATTTTTATGTAATTATGGCACATTTTATTTCAAAGTCAACTCGTCGAGTCACTACTGATGCGACAAGTCAAGTGCTCTGAAAAATGGCTCTCGTATATGAAAGTATGTAAAAAGAGTATATATACTATTTAAGTATATTAAATTAAAAATATAAAAAATAGTGGTAGTTCATATATAATATTTTAAATATAGTAATGTATTTCATATATATTTTTTAAAGAATTTAAATAATGATTTAATTGAAAAACGGTATTATTTTATTTATAACTGACTTCATTTAATTTTGTACTAAAAAATATCAATATGTATTCTTCTATATAATTTTTTTTATATAAGCACAAATAAGCCATGATTTTATATTAATTGCCCAAGAGGCGATATCTCTTCTATCACTTCTTTATATCTCACAAAAAAAAAAATAAATTATTAAATAATAAAGTATTTAAAAATTTATTAATATGAAATTAAAATTTATTAATTCTATATATGAAATGTTGACAATATTAAAATATCAAAAATATTACCTAATACAGCCCAACTACAATCTATCAAGAAAGAAAGTCCTATTAGACAGAGCACCCATACCAAAAAATTAGAAACTTCCTTGCACCAAATATTCAGAATGTACAGACAAGAAGAGGAAAAAGGAACAATTAAAGACCTCTGAATGCTGCACCTTGGTAGGATAGCACCATTTGACTGAAGAGCTTTTGGAACTGAATATTATTTCCACAATGAAAAATATTACCTAATATAACCCAACTGCAATCCATCAAGAACAAAAGTCCTGTTGGACAGGGTAACCATGCCGAAAAATTATAAATTTGCTTGCACCAGATATGCAGAAGTTACAGACAAGAAGAGGGAAAAAGAACAATTAAAAACTTCTATGCAGCGCCCTGATAAGATAGTGCCACTTGACTGAAGAGGTTTTGAAACTGAAAATAGTTACAAGTATTTTGAATATAATTTCAACAATGAAAAATAACACCAAATATAACCCAACTGCAATCCATCAAGAACGAAAGTCCTACTAGACAGAGCACCCATGCCGAAAAATTATAAATTTGCAGAATTATAAATTCCAGATATGCAGAAGTTACAGACAAGAAGAGGGAAAAGGATACTTAAACACTTCTTACGTCAATATCGAGACCTGGTAGGATAGCGCCATTTGACTGAACTGACGATACTAGAGATATCTTTAATATAAACCTTACAAGAATATTATTTCAAATTGGCGCATACTTTAAGATGAAGCTGTGCCCTCACAATTACTAGGCCAGACATTGAAAATATATTCATTATTGACTAGGTGAATTACTTCTAGATATTTTTGATTCCAAAAAACGTAATTTAAAAAGAACGAATGAAGTTTCAACTAATTGCACAATATTTTAAGAATAAGAAAAGTAAGTCAAATTGTGTTTCATTTATTCCAATGTCTTGACATAATACCCGTAATAACTCTTTCTCCCGATTTAGATATACTACTTTAAAACACTTCTCGTTATGTAGCTTCCAAACGATTTACCCAAAAGAAGTGAATGGAAGAACGGGAAGTTTCCAGCGGTGGGGTTCAACGATGGATCAAAGCATGAAAATGGACAATGATATGACAATGAAACAATCAATTGAGAACTTTTCCTCCAGTTTTTCAGGTAGAAGTGCGTGCCATTAATTCTAATATATGCTATATAAAACTTCATCGCTTTTATAGATTCGGAGAGGCAGGCGGCTATAAAATTCTTTCAATAATGATTTACTTAATCCAAATTGATCAACAGCTGGACAACTCTAGTATCTTAGTTGGCTGCTGTAAATAAAGTAGCAGTCGTCAACATAACTGGTGAGATTTAAGAGATTTGAGAAATGAGAGATTTGACCGCAACGAAAAAGCTGAAAAGCTTGAGAGGCGAGATGAAAACTTTTTTTACAAATAACTCACTTCTTACCTCTTAAACAGAAGAAGTACTTAGAAGAACAGCATATAATGGATTCAAGAAAGCTTGAGTGAACTCAGAATGCTTAGAAACATAGAATATAAGATATTCAAGAAAGCCTGAGTGATCTCAGAAGTCCTGCGATAGTCCAAAGAACAGAACGGAGACTTCTCACTTTAAATATGATAATGTCGAGAATAATCACTCGTTTCTTAACTGGAAATATTCTTGTTAACTAGCAAATTTAACAAATGAAGCCTGAAGACACCGGGATTGCAGGTTTTGTAAAATGAAGAGTAAACTTCAGTGCAGCTTATTTGCTCGTGTTGTGTGATTTGCAGGAAACGAATTAATCCTCTTCTAACTTTGATTGAGTCGAATAAGATCTGGGATGTATAGCCAAGAAGAATTCATAGATGTAATAAGAGCTTGAATTTGTTAGTTTGACTTAGAAAACTCTCTTGAGGATAGCATAGCGGATCTCAGCTTTAATAAGAGCTTCAATTCGTCACGTCAACTTAAAAAACCATGGATAACTTAGCAATTTTTTTAAGTCACAGTGGATTATTGTCCATTCTTTTGCAAATAATTGCATAAAACATAATTGATACAATAAATATTACTCACATTTAATTAAGATCAAATAAATTTTGCTACTTCTCTTACCTTTGCAATCAGTAGACTGCGTAGGGCGCATATACATTTAAAAAAGCAATAACCAAAGTATCAAGTAACAGCACTAAAAGAAATATAAAAGCTATTTTTAAAATAACAAATGTATTTATTCATTAAAATGTAAATATATGATTAGATATACATATATAACCTATATTATATTTAATTTAATTATTTACTAAAGTAAAATTTTTAAACTTGCATTTCGAAGTTGATAAATAAAATTTTTAGTTGATAGGTTTTTTTTGTAAAATTTGCTGATGTAATCTATTCCATGATTGATAATTGATATTATTAAATATTGATTTAAAAAATATTCATGTACTCTAAAATATATTACGGAGTGATATGTTTTATTATTAGCCAATTTTTTATTTTTAAATAAACATTTTATGAGAAATGAAGCATTAATCCTCTCTAGAAAAAATACCACTAACATGCTTTACATTTATTAACAGGTTTTGTATTTCGATTCATTCTAAATAATAAAAATAAATATAATAAATAAAAATAAAGTATATTGTGTCAAACTTGTTGTTAAGATCGGGTCTTCAGATGCCCTCCATGGCACGGTGGCAAGCCCGGAATTCTTGCTGGTCTTGTGGGTGGGTCTTAGCATCAGTGATCCACATTGGACATCACCAAAACTATTCACTCACTATTTCTTTACCACCACTCCCTATCTTGCTGTCTCTTGTTCGTTACCTACTCCATTTGGTTTAAGTTATTTATTGAACGTTAGGACACACACAACCTGTTCGTACCACCCCTTTAGCAACTTATTATTCAAGCATAATGAATACAACAAAACTTACAATATTCACATTATATATATATTATTTTACAAGGGCTGTTTGATAAGTCAGTGACTTTTTGAATAAAACAAATTTTTTTCGGCAAATAAACATTTTATTTTTCTACATAATCACCTTTTAGCTCGATATATTTAGTCCAGCGTTTTTCTAATTTTCTTATATCCTCCAAATAATAGGTTTTCTTAAAGCTCTCATAATACGCGTTTGTTTCAGTAATGACTTCTTTATTCGACTCAAATCTCTTACCGCCCAGCCATTTCTTTAGTTTTGGAAACAGAAAATAGTCACAGGGGACTAAATCTGGAGAATATGAAGAAAATTTTTTTTTTTGTTTTTTATTTTCTATTGCACATTATTTCAATGTGCAAAATCAAACAAAACTTTAAAAAATAAAAAAATTAATTTTTATTTAACAATAAAGTGATTTATGTACAACCAACAAAAATATTATAAATTTATGTATATAAAAACAAAATAAATAAAAAATTGTTTAAAAATAGTTTTGATCAATTAAAATTATTTTATATTCTGTGTATTACCAGAATTTATTATAATAATAAATAAGCAATCGACAGCATAATAACAAAATTAATAATGCCTGACTATATATTACTTGAGAGTCAGTTATTCATTTTTTTTTAAAAGTGTAATGTTTTCAAGGGAATCAAAGTATCTATCAAAAATAGTTGCAGGTGTAAAATAAACAGGATAAAATCCATCACTTCTCCTCGCATGCACAGTGCAAAAATCGGACACGCACAGCTGCAAAATAAAAATTGCAAAATCATAAAATTTTATTTTTTGCTCTCATTTATCTGAACTACAGTTGTCAGTGCTAAGTAAAGCAGTTGCGATACAAACAAGGACATCAAGGAATATAAATCAAAAGACGGTGTCCTGCAGTTATTCTACGGGTGGAATAAAAGAAGAAGATAAGAGTGTGCATGACTTGATTATTTTAATATGCCAGGTGCATTTTTGCATCAGCGCAGGTGGAGCACGTCACCATAACAACGTCAATCTCGAGCGTTTAACAAAAGTCGTTACAAAAAACTTCAAAAAACTGGAAAAAAATACTAAATATTTTTTAATTTTTTTTAATGAATTCCTAGTTAATAAAAAATTAAGTTATGTAGTATTCAAAGAAATGCAGTGCAAAATATGTGGTATTTACAAAATCATTTACGTAGAAAATTTTCTGTGTGGTCTGGAAATTTTATAATTCTTTTGATTTTTTTAAAATAAGAAAGAAAAAATTTTTCAATTATATGATTCAAGAATTTATATATAATTTTTTAATAAATTTTACTATAGCTTTTCAAAATGCAGATGGTACAGCACATATAGATAAGTAGTCCTGATTGTAGCTGCCATGTCTTTTATCGCTTACAAATCATATTTTAATCTTCCAATGATTTCCCTATATCCTAGTGCCTCTTTTTAATTCGGAGAATTCCTTAAGACGTACTTTGTTATTATGAACCTATTGTGGGTATGGGGTGTATGCGCAGAAGAACAGCAGGTTTGGGGCTCTAAATGCCACCAATCTGAGTTTAAATATGTTTACCATCAACTTAACATTGGTACATATGTTCTACATCCTCTCTTGCTATCACGTTCATAGAGAATTAGAAAACTCTTCTCGTATACTCATCCGCTGCTGTCAAAAAAACCATTAGTAAAACATAGCTCGATTAGGTAACAAATCACCACGCCTAATTATGCTTTAACCCACAGACTAAGATCAAAAATAATCATAGAGGTTCACCTAATGCTCCTTTCACTGTTTCACAGATCTTGTTATATAAAGCAACTCCATATTAACTTTGTACCTTCAGAAAAAAGGATATTATGGAGAGATTATGACTAGACATAATGATCTAAATAGTGGTTTAAAGCCATCCATCAAATAAAAGTACTTAAAGAATTAAAGAGTCTTATAGAATTAAAATTGCAGTTTTTAAAATTTGCTTGTCAATAAATTAAGCAATGAATATAATATAAGTCTTATTAAATACATTAGTTTATTGGTGAAATCGAATATCAGCAACAATTATTTACAATAAAAATATCAAATAGGATTAATGGCCGATTCTGGGAACAAATTGTTTGAGAACGATAATTTCAAATCTGGATTTGTCAATTTTTGTGTCCACAACGGTGATCAGACATTCTCGCCATTTAAGAACTTTGCCAAAACTCCAGTTATCTGCTAACTGGAGCTTTGTCATGGCTCTATAAGAAAGAAGTATGTTTGTTCTCGAATGAAGCAAACGTACTACTAAAAATCAGTTGTTAGTATACAATTTTAGTTTAGATATTGAATTATCTGATATTTCATATGAACTATCATTATCTGAGCGGTTGGATAGTCGTATAAAACGTGTTCTGCTGTTTCCTATTGCTCTTAACAGTCTCGGCAGAAATCGTTTGTATTGCAATCTACAGTAGCCTGTTAGCAGTTCCTTGTAGAATTTGATATCTGTTCTGCTAAAGTTTAGAACAGCTTCAGCCTTTATATGTTGTTTTTCCCTTTCGCGTACTAAGCTAGTTTGAAGCTGTTGTTAACACCGGAAATGGGTTCCAAGCCTATGAAAGCTGTTTTTTCCCGCTTTTTGGCCAAACATCCTTCATTTCATTACCTATTATGCCTCTCATCTGACGGTATCCATAGTGTCACAGAATTTCTCGTCGGTATTATGTTGAGAAGATTGGAGCAGTTCCTAATTAACTTCGATTAAAATGTTGAATGGCATTCATTAGTAATTTCAGATCCCCTTGACTGTCTAAAAGGATGCATATTTTAATGCCGCGAGTGCTCCTACGTACACATTCTTTAACGAATAGTTCTACACCGTAGACTCCGCCTGAAAAACTAAAACCATTTCGCCCATTACTACTGCCTTCTAGAAATTTGATCCTACAATACCTGCTCCAGCGCCGCCGTCGATTGAGAGGATCCATATGTTGAGAACACGAGTGGACAAATTCTACTACGGACGGTCCTCCTGAAAAATGGAAATTATTTGGCGCATTACTACTACCTTCTACAAATTTGGCCCTACAATTCCTACTCCAGCGCAGTCGTCTTAGAATTTGGACCCATCAGTGTACCATAACTATGAGCTCTCTTTAAAATTTACTTATGATGATTGCATAATCTATATAATACTGTAATAATATATTCAGTTTAAGATTAATTAAGGTAATTTAAAATCAATTGTCCCCATAGTCGTATTTCAGTATAAAAGAAAGTTAAACCTTTTTCTTTGAGAGCTCATAATCATTATCCTAAAACACAAAATTTCCATTTCAATGTCAAATATTTTATTTTGAACTGAAATTCTGTATTCATTCCACTATCAAAATATTTTTTCATAATTCAAGACCTAAATGATCTTAAGTATTTCTTCCTTTTGTTCTATCTGTCCTGTTAATTTTGTTTATTCAATCTGGCACGCTTGGCCACACCGCTTAACAGATTTGTTTTCTACATCTTAAACTATTGAAAGAAGAAAAAAATTCCAGATAAAAAATATCTTTTTCATAATGAAATAGTAAATAATTTTTGTCTTCAAAAACAGCTGCCAAGTTAATGATTTTTTACTCTTAACAATCACGCACACTCAAGCCGGACTGCACATGTAGAAACCCTGCTATAGAGTCATTCAAATCCAAATCCATCTCAGTGCTAAGCAACGAGCCATCATAAGAAAGACATCAGGACGTGTGGAACGCTGACTGAACAGCAGTCCACGTTTCTAACTGAGCACATGTACGTACGTACGTAGTATCGAGAAAATGTTGAGTGAGTGCACGAACGGCTAGGAGCGATGAAGCATACCGAAACGTATCCAACTGAAAAACAGCAGCGAACCCAATTACAACTCGCAAAGTATCTTCACAACACAATGCGCTGAACAGATGATACTCGCAATCGCACACAAAAGATAAAAGTAAGAAGTGAAGGCAAAGATTAAATCAGGTAAAAAGGTTATATTTCGTTTTGTATCTGCAACAGAAACAACAGAAACAACAGAAACAACAAAAACAACAAAAACAACAGAAAAATAAAAAGTATATTTTGCACCTGCCGTTACTTTGGTTGCCGGTAAAATTAAAGTTGGCGTTTGTTATTGTTGCTTTTGCTAGCGCTGCAGTTGCTGCAGTCGTGTTACTTATTATTGTGCACTGCTGGTCAAGCGATTAGTGTGCCACGTAATTTGCAAGGCTTCCAATAAGACCAAAAAATATATATTCTGATTAACCCACAAAAGGAGCGGTTGGAAAAAATTCTGCTTATTCGAGTCGAAAATCGCAACGTCTGCATGCGCCGCGTTCAATTTAATTTCTTTTTTACACCTTTTACTCTATTAAAGTTTAAGACCAAAAAAAAAAATAAAAAAAAATAAAATAAAATTATTAAAAGAAAACAAATAAAAAATTGTTTACATAATACTACTTGTATTAAGGAATCCTTATTGGAGTATAAACAACCGGTACCTGTGTGCTTGTTCAGCTGCTGATCAACCAACAACTGACACCAGTGACCAGTTTTTGCACTGCCAGAAGGCCACTTTGCCATGTGGTTTGGGTACCCGTCTTCGGTGTATAAAAATTTTTACTTCAAAACTTCAATTTACTGGACTTTAGGAGTTTTGAAGAAATTTCGCCTCCACATGTGAAACAAATTTAATTAATTTTAATAGCTGTAATCGATACTGCTTCAATTTTTTTCCTTAAACTTTTTTTCATAATAA
>NC_051847.1:84255958-84285110 GCF_002237135.1 Teleopsis dalmanni | reverse complement strand
CATGTGTTTATTATGCGCATATGTGTATTCTGTACGTTCGCATTTTATATGTTGATTTTAACCAAATTTTAAGACTACTCATATAATAAAATTTGTATAGTTAATTTCAAAAAATAAGTTCAGCCAACATAACATAACATAATGTTGAATTGTTAATATAGATATCAACACAACTGCTCGGAGACTATCTATTGCCAATTGAATATCCCCATAATGTCAGGGAAGACAAGTTATATTAACCTACCTTATACTAACTGTTATAAAAAATCCATTTTTAGTAGCTTACAGCCATATTCTATTATTAAAAGTGAATAGTTAATAGATTATTCTCATCATCAGACTAAGCAATAATTGACCTCAGATCTGCATACCTCACCGAGGAGCCTGTAACCATTTTGAGGTTTGATAACGCGGTGTTGGTAAGTCTGTCAGTTTTCGCAAATAATTTCAGGGCTCCATCATTTATGTATTTTTTAATGGGATCAATCTTGATGTTCCTGAGGATGTCGTTCTGATGTTATTGCTAATGTTAAGCTATATAAAAAATATACGATTGGAAGTATATCAATGTCAGTGAATAAAATAAAATTTTCTATAAGTGTATGGTAAATTTTAACCTTTTAAATTAATTTAAAAGTTTTTATATAAGTATTTTTATAAAATTATTTTCATGCCCAGCTATTTCAATTAATTATTAAAACGAATTCTAAAACAATTTTAACTAAAACGTAATCAAAAGCAACAGTAAAGTTCTATTTGTTTTTACATAACTATATTTTATAAGTAAGTCTATATATCACTTAAAAACTTGTTTCTACAACGTCATCAGAGACGTAAATCTATCTAAATAGTGAGTACTTAGAATGGCAGAAAACGTAAACAATATCTGCGTTTCTCAACAAATTCTGTTGTGAAATTTAGAAGTTGCCGGTGTGAATGAGTGTGGGATTTCCATATGTTTCTTCCGGCTCTTGTGAGTAAATCTGCTATGCAAGATTGTTTCTGATATTTATGAATTGTAAATAAAACTGCAATTCTCAGTTGTCAGTTCATTTATTGCTCGTGTCGAGAAAAGTTGGTTTTATTTTCTTAGCAGTTCTCGGCAAGTTTTATTGCGTTTTACCTAAAACTCTATATAAATATAATGACTGACTTTTACAATTCTGGATTTATTTTATTATACATTTGTGCTATTATTTTACAATTTATATTTTTAATACACTGGTGTGTGAGAAGACGACGTCTAAGACAATGTAAAAGTGAAAGTTAGTACATTTCATATATTAAAATGATAGATAATTACTAAATATATTTAATAAATGTATTGCATATCAAATTTGTTAAACAAAATTTATGTGTATAAAATCGTTAAAAAGGCATAGATTCTTATAAATGCCGCATTAAAATGTTTGTTATCACGTTTCAATACTCTGTGAATAATGCACTGTATTTGATTGTTTACATTCAAAATATAATTACAATTTCTATTATAATTACAACTTCTGTAACAGTGAATAACAGTGAATAAACGAGGATTGTAAATATGTGCTAGAAGCGTCTAAACAATTAATTGTGACGCATTGAAAATAGGTATATTCAAAAAATTGGAGAACTCAAACATCATACAATAACTCTCCAGTCTGTCGCTTTTGTTCGACTAGAGCGGTCAGAATTATCGGTGTTCTTACGACCTAATTTTTATACAGCATATTCACTCAGAAAAATACACTCTAACTCTGATCATTTTGTTAGAAAAATTTTACCTCCAAGATCATGTGGCCAAGAAGATTGAAAAACCAACATGTGGTGTGATTGAACCGGGATGAAGGGTCGAATTAAAACACTTTAATCTTAGATTTAATTAAAATTTGATTAAATCAACCAAATTATTTTTGTGGTCACCAAGACCACTGAAATCTCTAAACTAATTACAAGTATCAGAGTGTCATACAGTTTTGATGTGTATCGTTTGAAGAATGCTACTATTCATAAATAAAACGGTTTTATCATTATATCATTTTATCATTTTTAGTTTTACATATATATATTTATATATGACAGATATATACATTTGAACTTTTTGAGTGATGTCATATTTGAATATGTAAATAAATAATTTACGAACTGCTACATATGCGGCATAAGGCTCAATTTAAGTGTATTTTATTAACATATATCTACCAAATAAATATACCATAGACTATTATTTCTTTGAGGATAATTTGCGATTTATTAAAAGTACTCGTATGTAATAAAAAATAATTGATTAACAAAAAAACTAATCGAAATATTGTACCTTCAGTAACGTTCATATTTTAATATTGTCATTCAAAGAAAATGAATTCATCTCATTTATTAATCTCTCATTCATTTTAATTATGTTAAATTATATTAATTATTATTAATGTATTATTTAATATATTAAATTACGCATATTAATGCAAGTCAATATGTCAAATTAACAGTTAATGAAATAAGTGCACCAATCTTATCTACCATGTTAAATTCAAAATGTTAGTAATAACAGATCCATTGAGTAGATACAGTATGGAGCAAGAAACTCAAAATTTACCTGAGGACTTCGTAAATTCAACCTATTCACATGATAATCAAACCGAGATTTTTCATAATAAACCATATATTGCATCTGGTTGGGTTTTAGGAAAACTAATAGTTTTGTGTATCAAATTACTAATTATTTTTTCTATGCATTTAATAGGATTTATTGTAGTTCGACGCTTTCATAAGAGAAAATATAAAGTTGAAAATGAGGATTTAAATAGTAATCAAAGTTTAATTACATTAATAAATTATGAACGCAATATTTATTTTATGTATTCATTCTATTTTAATTTAATTTTTATGGTTTATTAATATTTTTTATAATTTGGAAAATTAATTTAAGTTTATAAAACATAAAATTAATATGAAATATGAATTAATCTTATTAATTTCATCAAAATTTTATTACTTTCAGCGCCTGTTGTAGTAACGTCAGCTACACATACTGCACCTGGTGATTATTCAGTTACACAAATGCCTCCGCCAGGTGGTTATCAAACAAATGTAACTGTGCCATCTTATCCCCCTCATCAACAGTAAGTAATAATTAAATTCTTTATAGACCTTCACTTTTGCATATAGACCTCTATTAGCAGATCTATATATCAATATGAAAAGTACTTTGCTTAAACATTATATTTTAATTACAGAATGCAACCTCATATGGCTCCTTACCCTCCGATGGCAGCACAAAATTCTGCAATGAATCCACCACCATATGATGTCGCCGTGGCTGGTGCACGTTATCCAAAGCAATCTGCCTACGAAAAACAAGCGCCATATAATCCAAGTTTTACGGCACAATAAAGTCTTGCACAATCAATCTAATATATAAGTTATAGGATTTTATATTCATATTTGTCTCCATGTGTACATTGTCTCCATTAAAACTATCCTGCAAAAATGTGTCTTCAATGGTGTGTTTCCTGTACTAAATGAAATGTGCTACACATTCTATCATACGAACCAAAGGAATACGATATTGTGTTATTGTGAAATATTATTATTATATATAAATTTTATAAAAATATATCAGTCTGCACATTTAAATGTTTAAATAGTGCACTCAGTGAATTAGACATTCAAAGAAGTGAAATGTATTCCGATCTATGCCATACGAAAATAGCACAAATGAATTGCTTCACGAATATCAAAACTCCATTTGATATATAAACTACAGAACCCATATGTTTAAATTTAAAAATCAGTTTTAAATAAATCATTAAAAATAGTTATTGTTGTGACCTAATGTAAGATAATACAAAACAAATGAAGTATAATTTAGAGAATGTATTAATAAATTATTTAAATGTTATATGCAATTTCTTATTGGGTTTTTATTACATGGACCTACTCAAAAAATGATGAATACATGTACATGAAGTCAGTAATTTTCTTTATATATATATTGTTACGACTTTATACAGTTTTTGCAAATTAAGCTTCTATGCCCTATAAGTTAGAGGTTGATGCCCTATAATTTTCGAGAACTTAATCATCATTAATAATGACTGCAATCATTTATTAATTGATGCCTGCGCAACATATAAGATGCAGAGTTATGGAGAATAACGCACCAAACAAACGTAAACAACGAGATGAGAAGAAAGAAGTATGGTTGAATTAGACACACACTGGGTAAGCCTTATGAAGATATCGCGCTTGCTGCAGTTATTTGGAACTCTTAGATGACTAGACGCAGAGAAGGACAGTTCACCAAGAGGCGGATAACTCATTTAACGAAGTAAGAGCAATAGCACAAAATAGATACCAGTGAAAAACTTTTGTGGACTCCCTAAGATATTAATGTAGTATGGAAATAATATACAATACCCATTTTTACTTTAAATGCATTTTGTTTAGAATGGAATATAAACAAAGAGTATATTAAAATTTAGAGTCTGCATCACAATCAATTTTGTCGATTGCATTTCGTAACTAGTTGTAGATGCAGTTTTTGATCAAAAACTCAAATTCTCTACTGCTGGAATTGATAGATTTTCTTAGAAAGCATCTGGCAAAATGATTCTCTCAAATTAGTTTTGTTA
Source organism: Teleopsis dalmanni (assembly GCF_002237135.1). NCBI lineage: Eukaryota > Metazoa > Arthropoda > Insecta > Diptera > Diopsidae > Teleopsis > Teleopsis dalmanni. Next base: position 84,280,500 of record NC_051847.1, on the reverse strand, counting down.
TTATTTACTAATTTGATCAGTGATAAGGGGAATTTATGACTAAAAATGCAAATAAAAAACTCAGTTTATTATATACCTTTCTTTCACAAACTTATCTGCAAATCATTTATGTTCCATTGTACTCCACCGAACTCATTTTCTTATTAACTATACCATCTCTTCAGTTTGTCAGATCTCCAAAATAATTGAGAAATGGAATGCATGATAATAGAAATATAACAATATTTTAAAATAATTGTTAGTATAAGTAAAGTACACCAAGTCAACCGTTGTTGAAACGATCAATTTTTCGTTAGAAATGGATGTTAGTAGTTGTCTTAAAACGCGAAAATTCTGATATTCATTGTTTTTTTATCGTGACCAAAGTTTAATCAAATTTTCCCATGGGCTCGCTATGTAATATTTTTAGCGTACAGTACAACAAGAATAGTTTTGTATTTGATGTGACCATGACTGTCTGCATAACATAGCCCATACTGAAAAGTTGCTTTATTTATTTATTTGTAAAAAGGTTAGAGCACAGCATATTGGTTTAAGATTCCTTTAGTTATTTTAATTAAATATGACTTTTTTTGAGAAAGTTTTTTTCTTTTTCAATAATAATTTCCATTTTAAAATTTTTCAATAATGAAAAGACAACTGGGTGTTACGTAAGAACTATTTATTTGCTTTTGACGCATAATTCATTAGAATTATTTTTAATAACACTATCGTTTTTTCTACAATGTTTTATTAGACGTCGGTACATTTTAGATTTAACCCACTTCATTTATATTCGAATTTTACCTCCATGAACTTACACAATGGGTCAATATTGAGTTTAATTCGATTTCTGTTGCTACTTAGTGAATTAATTATGACATCCAAATGAATGAATAGACAGAAGAATATGGGTAGCTCGGTTTGTCTCTATTTGCTGATCGAAAACATATATGATTTATGTGGTTTCCGTAGTTTTTTTTAACTCGTTGAAAATATTTTGAATTCTATTTTTAATTTATTTCTTCACCAAACCCATTTATTGTCATTGAATATTCAAAGGGGTTTCACAAAATCACCTCAATATATAACGGTATTTTTTTATGTGTGTAGGGTACAAAAACAATTTAAAATATGTATATATCTGCACAAACAGTTATTGTTATTAGTTTATAAAAATAAATAGAAGTTGAGTTTTTGAAGTGAAATTTATGAAAGATGAATCATGTTGTGATTAAAGCTTAAATTATCTGATTGACTGAGAATATATAATAGGTTATATTAACATTTCACTTAATTTCTAAGAAATTTTGGATAAACGTAAACATTTAATTATAAAGTCTTAAAAGTTGCTTTTCCAGAAAATATTTCTATTTTCGAAAAAATAATGGATTTTCCAATTACTATAATTATAATATATAATTTAAAATAATTTCATAATAAACACATCAAGCTCAGTTTCATATGGCAGTTTCTCTAAACCTGTATGTCAGCTTCTCTTAGAATTAAACAAATTTCCGATTAATAGTTGATTTCCATTATTTTCATTTACTAACAACTAAAGTGACTTAAACAATTGTTTAAAAAATCTCTCTCAGAATACAGGGAGTGCATTAAAATGCGGTTTACATTTTTCAGAAGTTCAGTTTAGTATATTCTATTTAAAGACTATGTACATTATTTAAGTGCGCGGAATAAACATATGATAATAATAATTTATTAATATTTAATAAAAATAGTTAAAAATATATTTTTATATTAGAATAAGAAAAAGTGATTAAAATGGCTTTTAATTTTCATACATTTTTAACAATGGCCGTTGTAATGGTGATATGTTTTCTACTGTGTTCCTGCCTTTGTAATTACTTAAGCAGAATGGAACATAAAATATATGGGGAAACTTTAAGTTGTAAGTAGAAACGACATAAAAGTAATAAATGAAAAAGATACATTTTCAAAATAAAAACAAAAACAAATAAAATATTTATTTTTATTAAAAACAACAAATTTCGATTAAATGATAATTTATAAATCCTTTACTTTTACACATAAATCAAACGTGCATATAAGTATATATATACTTCCTTCAATAAGGGGCTGAAACTCAAATGTTAAGCGATTTGAATGGAGGATGAAAATGTTTGAATTTAAGAGACATCATTTTTCTGTCCATAATAAATTTAAAAATAAATAGATAATCATTTTTATCTTAGGCATCCTTCCTCAAATTCCTTCCGTTTTCTCTCAAAAAAAAGAATATTTTAAACATTGTTCAAAATCATCTTGCAAAAGACAAAGCTGTTAATAATTCATAATAAATCGTTCTTTTTTAAAGCGAAGGAAGAAAATTTAAAGAACGGTGCATAAAGTAAACCTCTTTATTCATGTTTTTCCAAACCTAGGCAATGACAGAGAAAGTACATTATTGCTGGACATTATTCTATAAGTTATTGAAATAATAAGATAATATTAAAATATACATACTTATTTTTTTTTTTTATGAATTTATATTACTATTTGAGATTAAACTATATATTTTATCTAAGCAAGTTCTAAACACAAAATCAGTAACAAATGTACATGTTAAAGTAATGACTGAAAATAAATAATAATTGAAATATTAAATTGAATATTATATATTTTTTACTATTTTTATTTATCACATTTTCAATTATTAAGACAATTACATTAGTCGTCTCTCATTCAGTAAAGCAAAGTATTAGACCAATAAACTATTACCGACTTATAAATAAATAAATAAATAAATAATATACAAAATGATATTTATTTTATACAGAATAATCTTCATCTAATAAATTTCTATATTGAAAAAATAATTTATATTTTATTTGTACAAAATACAATTTTATTTGCATTTTATGACGTAAATTTTAAGCTAAGATTCAGTATTCTCTGTAATCGGTTGGGAGTTCCCCTCATATACAAGAATTGTGAAATTATATTTACATTTTTAAAAATAATTACCGTTTTTAAAAAAACATCTAATGAACGTGCATAAAAATTTTTGTTCGTTCATTAATAACATTAATAACGAACGATCGTATATTGAGTTCGCGTGCTTTAATTAGATAAAATACCCGTTAATACTCGTAAATGAATATTAACTTCTAGTGCAATATATAAAAGTCAATGCACATATAAAATATTTCGAATGCATTAGTGATTTGTTGCCTATCTTCAAAGAATATAAAGATGTATGCATATTGTCCACATATTTTGTTGTTTAATTGCTAAAATTTTTTAAATTGCAAGCACTTCATTGAATGAAGGAATGGGAACATTAGATTCGCCGCCTTCCAAAAAGTAACTATTACTCAGAGTATCTCAAAATCTATCAAGCCAATTGAAATATCAAAATTATACAGTTTTGAGTTAATCTATAGAACCCAATTGTTGCTACTCTCTGAATAGTGGTATTGTATGTGATATTAACAGGGCAATACTGACAAAGATCGTTAAAAATCTTTCGCAAGATCTCTGTAAGATTGACCAGAGAATCGTTTGTAGAATTCTGGCACAAAAGTGTTTCAAGAAAGGATTTATCATACATAATTTGTGGTAGAAACCTATTTTGGTCCAACATTTTTCGTGGTGAAATCAAAAACAGCTGCTAATCTCTGCCCGATGCAAATAAACAAATGAATTTTAATGCAAATGTGATGGAAAGCTCCAAGATGTGTGTTCCATTATTATTATTATTTATACATAAATTGTTATTAACTGAATTTAACTAATGTCATGAAAGAAATGGTAACAGCAATTGCTGCATTAACATAACAGTGATAAACAAAATTAATTAATTTTAAAATTATTGCTTAAATATCTATAAATAGAAGAATAAATCAATTTAAAATATATATAAATACATATTAGAATTTTAATATTAAACATATATGTATATATGTATTATATATAAATGTATAAAATATATATTTTAAAATTTTTCTAAAGACAGTATCAATATATTTACGTTTTCTTTGTATTAAAAATGAAGTTAAAAATAAAATATTAATTAATTAATATTAATTAAATATAATATTAATAAATTATGAATTTTAATTTTAATTTTTATGTATTTTATTTTATATAAAAAAATGTTCGTACACGAAAAACACAAAGAAAATCTTAACTAACAATCGAAAGATCTGATCAATAGCAGATTTTTTATTTGGTCTTTAGAAAGACCGAAAAGAGCTTTCAGTTTGGCAAAATACCGTTGCCAGAATACAAAAGATCTTTCAAACGATCTTTCGCCAGATTTTTGATTGTGCTAAGCTGAAAGATCGTTGTTAGAGTTGCTAAGTATAAGTATATGTATTATAAACCACGGAAAAATTTTACAAATAGTGTTATACATTATTCATATGGATCGTTTTTGATATACTACTTCTTTTTTTTAACTAAAGAATTGTTTGGGTTCATTCCCTCTTGATAATTTCTACTTTTTGGAGGAACGAAATTTTGCGATATTGGGGATATTTTAGGTTAAGACGTGTTTTGAGTACTATTTATAAATCGAAAATATAACTCCTTCATATTATACGATTTTTTTCATTTTACTTTTAACAGACCTTCCTGAAAATTATTCTAGTAATGATAATTAGTTGTTAAATTGTAAAAGTCTTATTTAAATTAAAATTTATATATCCCATTTTAATATATAAAATAAAATATATAGCAATATATATGTATTTGCAAATTATTGTTTATAGAATTCAAAGAATTTTGATTATTTATGTTTAAGTTTAAGAATATCGAGTAAGAATATAGCGTTTTCAAAAATAATTGTTAAAATTAATATGTGTAAAATTTATGAAACATAATTTTAATTACAAATATTAAAATGAACAGTTAAGAATTATTGCCATTAAATATTTCTATCTTTATTTGTATTCAGCTCCAGTAATAGTAACATCAGGTTCACACACAGCACCTTATGGTTATCCAACTATGGAAATGTCACCAAATGTTTCCACTGTACATCAACAACCGTAAGTACTAATATTTTTGTATTAATAATATAATAATTTATTTAAATGTTAATTTCTTTTCAAGATCACATGTGGCAATTCCAATGCAAATACATTCGAATGGAATGCAACAACAATCAATGTAACAAATATATATATAATATATTAGAAATAATATATAGAAAATAATGAAATTTCTTATTTCAGTATGAATCCATTTCAATCAGCACTCGGTCAAAATTATGCCATGAATCCACCTTCGTATGATGCAGCAATGGCTGCATCATCAGGTCCACCCGCTCAAATGCGATACTAAAGTTTGAAATGAAACATAATATGAGTTATATTCATAAACTAATTCAGTAATTTGTGATATTTAGTTTCACATGTAATTTATTTATTTAAGTTTTTTATTATGACCATAAGTCCATTTACAAGTTATGTTTAAAAATATTTTCCAGTCAAAATGAATAAAATTAGAAATAAGTTTTTATATATCGGCCATGCTTTCACAAATGGGACGACTTTTGACCTCATCATCATAGAAGCTCCTTTTTTGATTATATATATATAGTAATATCAATAGTGATACTACTAAGAGTGGTATACTTCTTGATACTAAGAATGAGTATTTATTACTTTTATTATTATTTATTATTGCCATTATTATAAATTTTTTAATAAAATATATTAAATATTTTCCTAGAAAATTTTATATGTATAAATGATGAACAATACCGTATATATTTAAAGCATTAATGAAAAAATTATATTAAAAACAAAAAAAAATTGTTGGTACTTAAAGTAATAAAATATTGTATAATATAATAAATGTGTATATAAAAGTTATATATATAATGTGAATATATAATAGTAGAGATAATATATATTAACTGTCTATTGTACTTAAAATAAAAAAAAATTAGAATATCTTAGAATTTAAGATATTGTGTAAGTTAAAATTATAAGTATAAAACTCTAAATTATAAAGCTTTTATTATTGTGAATTAAGAATTATATTATTAATGTGAATAAATATATATATTATAAAATTTACCGCAACTATGTATAATTTTTTTTATTACTTAACATTTATTTTAATATAAATGTCACTATAATATAAACTATATATTTTTTAATATATATTTAACAAATATTTAACAAATAATTATCATAAGCGTCTTATTTAAGTCTAAGTTGGCAACAAACAAATGAATAGATCTATAGTACAACTGAAAACAGGGTTTCTCGAAAGAACCACTGAACTAACTCAATAATAGAATCATCATTTTAAGAAATTCTGGTCAAATCCGTCTCAGACACGACGTCAGTGTAAGTGACAATAAGTCTAAAGCAGTTTTTGCCGACCAAGTTCTCTTGGGTTAGACAAGTAACAGCACCATTTTACATCAACCAGCATTATTGAAATGTTAAGGGAAAGTTGTGACAAAAATATAATAGATACTGACGCCAACTATAACTATAGCAATATCATTATTAAAATCAATAGTAGCTTATTTAACAAATTATACTGTAAAAGTTAGTGTTTATAGATATATGTAAAATAGAATATATAAAATAAAATAAAAAATCCACAAACTTTTCGATACAAAAATATTAGGTTTATGAGAGAAAATATATATACATATCGTGAATAAAATTTCTTTTAAACTTATATCTTCTGCTCAAAAAGTACTCGGATTTTGTAAATAAACCACACAAATTTAAATTTTATTCCAAATTTATTTTATCTCCTTCAAAATATGCTCCTTCTGAAGCGATATACATATGCTAACGCAGATCTGGCGAATATGGTGACTGAGCGATGCCGTGTGCCGTGTTTGGTCAAAAAATCGCGTACAACAAGAATTTTCCATAGTAAAAATCGCTAAATGCACTTGAGGTAGTCTCACATTAACAGCTGTTGTAAACAAACTAATTGACAGATGGCACTAAAATTTGTACCATATGTCAAGAAATGGTGTTCCAACACCATTTTTTTTTTTTTGAAAAAGGTCTATTACTTAAGGAGTAGTTAACAAACAACAAAATCCGGATACTTTTTGAGCAGAAGGTAAATCAATTTCTAATAAATATTAATAATATAAAAATGATTTATTTAATGAATTAATTATAGCATAATATTAAAAAAATTTTAATAAATTATTGATTATTTCATTTAATTGAAAAATTAAGTTTTGTTTTTGATGAAAAAGTTTTAAGAAGTAATATAAACGTAAATAAATATAAACGTAAATATATTTATAAAAATGTACTGCATTAATTGTATCTACAACACTATAGGTATATATATAAGAACTATTTTATAAGGAAAAATTTTAAAAGCGCAACATAAAAAGAAGGAAAAACGTCAATATATATTATGTAAGGAATGAGAAGAATGTCCCGATAAATAGAACTCGATATTCTCATTGACGTTGTAAACATTCTAAATATCCTTGAAGTTTTTGTAAATTGCAAGAGTACTTATTTAAATGTCAGTGCACATTTTGCACTTCGATAAATGGAAAGATAGGTTATTTGTGCCAATTTTATTTTTTATACAACTTTTTAGGTTAATTTGTATCTTTTTATTTACGAAGAAATGAAGTGAAAGAAATCCAAACAAGTTTGTAACTCTAACAAGAAATAAACAATGTTTGACGTCAACGTAGTGAGGATACTTGCAAAAAGAAAGTAATTTATTAAAATGGAATTTGTTATAATAGAAGTGAATGGAAATGGTAAATGTTAAGTTGAAGTAGATTTTTTGGATTTTAATATTTAAATAAATTTTCTTTTTATTCAAAAATGCTGAATTATTTGTTTTAATATAATATAATAATAATAATATAATTATTATAATAATTACACAAACTAGCCGGGAAAGGAGCAGCCACACTGATGATGAGGCCGGAACCTTTTTGTGGACTAAAACATAGTACGCTCCTTTTCTCATAAAAATAAAGGACAACCAGAATAAAAAGAATTACTGGGATAATAAACAGGATTAACACAATCCAAATCACTTATTGGTACATATAACAATAAGAGATACAAGGATTGTATGAACCTATCAAAAGAAAAACTCATTAAAGGAATCCTGACAGGACACTGTAAACTAAAATACCATCTTACGAGATTGGGTATACATACGGATGCAAACTGTAGATTATGTAAAGAGAATGTAGAGTTGGCTACACATGTGCTGTTAGAATGTCCTGCGCTAATGCACTTGCGGAATAGGTTCCTGGGAATGTATTATCTTACGGAAGAGGCAATAAAACTCTGTAAAATAGGTTCCATACTACTTTTTATTGATGCAACAGAGTCTAGAATATAGATTATAATGAATTATTTAAATCTTCTTTGAATTAGTTTTCTCGGAAAAGAAATATACTTTATTAAAAATTAACAATCACGTAATGTTTTAATTAAATAATGTGGAGAGTCTTATGTGGAAAATTTATAATCTTTAACACTTTAATTAATTTAATTGATTTTTATGAGAGTTTAAAATTAAGTTCTTTGACTAAAGAAACTAAATACTTAATATAATCCATTGTTTTCAATAGATAGGTATTTTGAACAGTAGTAAATTACAACAATAAGATTTTGTTTTTTATTAATTATTTGTGTTTTTGGCTGATTATAGAGCTGTTTCAATTATTGCCAAATACCCATGAACAGTGGTCTTAAAATTATTCCTTATATTTATTTATTCGAAAACAATTTTTTTTGAGACTAGAAATATCAAGGGTAAAACTTGTGCCCTGCCAAACTTGAAGCTTAGAGTCAGCGTTCATTAGCTAACTGATCCAAAGTCGTACTTGACTTTTATGTTCGAACATGGAGTTTTTTGTTGATTTGCTGTACAATTTCAGTAACAAATTTACTTCCTGTGTTATATTAGAATGAAATCATTCACCAGCTGTGGAATAATTGAATTAATTACTAATATTTTTTTTTTAATTGTAATACTATTCTTTTTCTTATGTATTTTTTTTTGTGTCAATATGTACTATTCTTTTCTTTTGCATTCTATGTTTTGTAATTTTCTAATTATTAAATTATAGTCCTTGGCTTAGTTTTAGAAGCAAAGTTCTGTTATCAATATAACCAATGTTATCATTTTAAATATATATTCTTGTCTACTAAATTTTAGAGTTTAGATACAATCTTCTATATTTTGTGTCAATCATTTCCGCGTTTATATGTTATTCTTTCTTCCTAACTTTTGTTCTCTAACGTAGAACAAAAAAAAATTTCTTCCACGTATTTTATTTAAAACAATTGCAAAGCAGATCAGCTGGCCAGACGGGGTGCTTTAGGAAACCATTCGGAACACTTAAACAATCTGGGCATTTCGTTGACATCATGCAAATTGGTATTGAGTTTTTCCTGTGTCGAACTTTTTAAGAAAAGATGGGAAGATTCCGCGATATACAGGCATCTGTATGCAATATGGCCACATACCAACAAAAGAAAATCGAACTCTCTCATAGAGATTCCCCGCAGAGATATCAGTCTTGTAGTAGGTTTACTAACAAGTCATTGTATTTTAGGTACTTATGCTAGGAGACTAAATCTCCCCTTCAACTATGTTTGCCGCAGCTGTGGTGAGGATGATGAAAGTGCCTCCCACCTGCTTTGTTTTTGTCCGGCATATGCGTGGGCCGCTTTAACATTCTAGGGTCTTTCTTTTTTGAGGATCTTGGCGAACTTCGAGACCTCCCTTCAAATAGCATCACAAGCTTTGTCAAAGGTTCTAGATGGTTTTAGCCCTTGGGTTTTTAATAATAATGTAGCACAATGGACCTATGGGCCTAAGTGGATCTCCTTGAGATCGCCGGTATAACCTAACCTAACATATTTTATTTAAAATAATCATCTTACGACATTTTGATATTTATACGCTTAATGTGATATATAATTTTCTTCAGGTGTGTGAATCCAAAGGTTTTTCTAAGCACGTATATAACGTATCGAAGTTAAAATTAAAATAAAATAAATTGTTTCTCTTTTAATTGTTTTTAATTTCATTACTTTTAAAAACTTTTTATTTATTTATTATGTTTGGTTAAACTTAAATATTTTTTTTAAGTGCTAAAGTTTGTTTTACGATTTCTGAGTTGTGCTGTTTGTACTTCCATTGAGGTTTAGGTTGAAACATGTTGTGATACAGGCAAACACCACAAATTACAAAATTGTATTGTTGTGGTAAGGAAAAAGTTTTGGTTGCATTTCCAAAACAACTTCAGCTGTGTTCTAAAAAGTTTTTAAAACTATGAAAATTGGATTTTGTATGTCTTAGCAACTAACAAGCAATTAGGAAAGCAACAAATAACATGTAAGTCAAATATAAAAAGTTTCAATATTCAGAAAAATTTAAAATTCAATATTGTATCTTTAATGAATTCATATACATTCATACAGATTCATTATTTCTTATCAAGGTTTTAGTGAATACAGTATGCAGCCATAATGCACGCAATATTCAGAAGATAAGAACTTAATCGTTGTTAGAGACTATTTATAACATGAGATTAAATGCAGTTAAGAAAAAAGATGTTTTTTTAAGAGTTTGGGTTTTTAAAGTGAAATAATATACATAAAAATGAAGTTAATGAAGATAAAAGGCTTCAATGTTAAGATTATTGCATCCTTTTTTGTGTTCCTAGTTCTGTAGCACTATTTTAGTAACATGAACCTATCACAACTTTTATTCATGGGATCATATCTTTTCCCTGAACCCAGTCAACTACTTCTTAGGAATTAATGGATGCTTAAGGCTTGATGTAGAATTATATGGTATAGAACGTTTAGCAACCGCTGAACGTGTTAAAATTGTTTAGACCTACTCTGATATTATGTTAAAATTTCTGATTCTGTAGTAGGTACGAATGTCTTCGATTTACATTCTCTATACTTATGTGATTCACACTTCGTTTGGTGGATGTGTAATGCAACAGACTCTGTCATATCTCAGGCAGTGATAAATCACAAGTAACTGTCGAATTATTATTGTCTTCACAAATCGTCGGCGAAGGTTTGTCACAAACTGAATATTTTAATTACTACAGTCACTACAGATAAAATTGAGAGTACCGACCACATAATTAGAGACTATAAGAGATTCGTAAATACTAGACAAAATCTAGAGTTACTAATTGGTGAAGCCAACTCTTTTACTATGGTATTGGAGATATTGGCAAACATTGAAGAGTGGAGCATTTACAAGTGCATAATCTCTAAAACAATAAACATTGTTAAAACGGACGAAATACTTAGTGCACGAAATACTTAGGAATATTTAGTCATATTTAATCAGTCGGCATGTATGACTTATTGAGTAGTGCATGAATCGGGCATGAAAATGTAACGGGCCATTTGTATCTTTGGAAGATTTTTTTCTACAGGTTCGACACCAAAATCATTACAGTCACATGTTTATCAATTTTTTTTTGCCATATGCATGTGAAAGATATATTCTTTAAAAGTGTTGATCATTAAGACCATATGATATATAATAACAAAATCAGGGATTGTAAAAATCGAGTTTGTACTGTTCATAAAACATATGTGTAACTATTGGATAGATAGTAGTGTCAACTAAATAGTTTGCTTATTTAAATTAAAGTAGTTACGTTCCACATATTATTTCACTAGCAGTTTTTTAATATTAAAATCACTATAATTCAGTAACTTCCTAACACATGAAATCGTATATTCAAAATAAGATACAAATAGAGTTAATAAAAATATATGTAACAATAGCTTTATTTGATGAGTGTAGCACGTTTCAAATTATTCGCCATTTTTTGGGAAATATTTTCCATGAAATGGCACAGTGATGGGAAAATCTGTTTATTTTTTTCGAAACGTGTAAAATGCACGTCGCTAATGCAACTAACGTTGTCACATAACCGAATATTATGTCGCAACTGCTGTGAAGGATTTAAATTTTCATGTCGGTTTTTATAGTAGAGAACAAGACATCTTCCTTCCTGAAAATAATTTAATACGTGCACAACAACATTTTCACAAAACTCTTCTTTTGCTTTTATTCCCAGTATTCCCAGTAAAATATCTCAACATCCTTTTTTTATGTACGGATACAGCGAAAATGTTGTATACAGATTTGAATTTCATTGCAGAAAAAATCGGTTTAGAATCCAGTTGATTGATAATAAAAAAATAGTTTGGAATATTTTACCAAAAGCATTGGCATCAAATTACGAGTCTGTAACATTCGACAAAAATGACAACTGAATCCAATGAAAATTTATTCAAATCGTGCAGAAATGAAGTTCAAACAATTTATTTTTCAATATACTTCAATGAATTGAGAATTCAATAAAAAGCTAAAATATTTGATATATTAAATATATATTCTAGTTAACAAAATATTTTTTCTTGTCTCAAAAGCTTAGACATAAATTCCAATACGTTTTTATAAGGGAATTCGAATAAATTTTATAAAACATTTTTTAAACATTTTTTATTTCTCTTTAATATTTGACCAGTATAGTTGTAAAAATGACTAGTATATCATGACGAAGGACCTAACAGTTAGGTTCCTTATACTTAGTAAACTTTAAAATTAATTTTAATGTTAACTCATAAATAAATAAATAAATGATTAGTTATGATAAGCTTTTTCCGAGTTAGTGCATCTGGGTACTTTTACTCTATGAAAGTTGGGGGATTCTGTAGAGTCCCGCCCATCTCACTGACTAATTTGAGTATTCCTGATAAGCTTCGTGATTATTCAATGATTGATCTAACATCTGCGTACAGCCTTTAACATCCTTTAAATTCTTATAAAATTATTACATATACCCACTAAAACATTAACGAACTGATAATGGCATTATTTTATAAATTCTATAGTTTTTATTTCTAGCGTATAGCAATGGAAATATACAATATTTTCATTAAAAAGTTTAGTTTCGTTTCGAATATGTCATTGGTTTTTAATACAAATTGAAGCTTTGGTTAAATTACAGTGGTCACTTTGTAAATTAACCCCACGTGAGCACCGGTAATAGCCCGTTGTGATACAGATAAAACGATGTGAATATCGTGAATATGAATATCGTATAAAATAATTAGTGCGTAGATATTGTTAAAGAATGTCGAGCTACTAGTATCGAATTAGAAGGAACAACGAGCTGTATGAGCTATACCGTGATACGAACATAGTTAAGTGCATAAAAATTCAACGGCTTTGCTGACTTGATCATGCCGTGTGAATGGAAGAAAATATTTCGACTACAAAAATGTTAGATTCGAAACCCGCTGGTGGAAAAGAAATATGTATCTTCGGTGGAAGGACTAGATAACTAACAATATGAAGGCACTCGGTACTATCAACTGTCGATAGCTAGCCACTGAACGGGCTGGCTGGTGAAAGCTGTTGAACGCGGCCAAGTACGACTAACATTTGTTATAGAAATAAGGTGTTATATATATGTGTAATATGGCAAGACTTGCCAGCTACTGCGCTGCGGAAATCAACAGAAGTCATATTATAAAAGGCGTTCTCAATATCGACGAAACAATCTATCACAAAGCCTTTCTTGGTGAATTCATGTTCGATTATGCCCATCAGATTTTGGAGAACAATGTAATAGAACACACTGCGTTGATAAAATTTTTGTGATACGAGTATAAAGAGAACCTTAACAGAATTTTCTTTCAAATCTTAGTTTCATTATTATTTGTGGACTCTTCGCTGTAAATGATATTATATTAATAAGACGGAAAGTTTAAGCGAGGGATCTTTTCTTGCGCTGGGATAAAAACGATTCTCAAACATTTGTTATCTATTTATTATTACTTTTTGGGGTTAATTTCAATAAGCAATTTCCACTTAGTTATGTCTATATGTCTATATAAGTGAACAGATTCTGATCTGCAAATTGTGTTGACTTGGTATATTCATGATATTTTAATTGAATTATGGAGGACGTGCATATTTAGCGGAGACTAGTTGCTGGTTAAGAATATATATATTCTTGATTAAACCAAAAATATTAATATAACATATACGGCAAAATTAAAATTTATGTCATATATTATTCTTAATAAAAAAAATATTATTAATTACTTACAAAAATAGTGCTGTATTAGCTCATTACAATAATACAATATGCTATTTACTTCAGTATCGAACGATTTTATATAAAAATGATTAAAGTAGGAAAGTTGTTAAATGAGTTTTAATACATTGAATTGTACTAGAATAATATCTGAGGGTATTTGATGTCATGCCATTATGGTTCCTGAAAAAATATATTAATAATTTGGATTAGAAGATTCTACTATTTATAGCTGTCATCTTATAATTACTTTTAACGTTAAGAAAATTTATATAAAAAGTTTATGTAACGAAATTGAAGTAGGCATACATTCCTATATGCATAATATGTTTTCATAAAGGTGATGTTAATTATATTATAACAGCCTAAGTAGTTGAACTTGATTTAGAAAATTACTTCGAGGAGATATTCAAAAACTTGTTGGATTAAGGAAATGGGATTGTTCTTGAGTTGCTTGAAAAGTAAATTTCGATTCTTAAAAGAAAGATACTTATTGTATTTTTCGCAGCCAACTTTACACTTATATCCCATAACTATATCTTGACAGTTGATAAAGCAAGGCATGTAAAAAATGTGATGTATTCTGCGCAGCAGGAGAGCTACCCTGAAAACCTTTTCTGAATGGCCCGTTTTCATAATGGTAAAGGGGAGCTAGAAGAGGTGATGTGCTCTGTTATATGGAATGACAAATGAAAGCTATAATAACTGCTAGGATACCTAATGATATCAACAAATTGAACGATTATTATCAACTGTCCAGATCTTTGCTCTGCTAAACTCCTTAATATATTTTTTATGATATGATATGTTCTCTTTAATACTCTTTTATAGTATATATTCTTTGTTTATAGGCCCGTTACCGAAAATAATAATTTCTATAGCGTCTGGTACTACAAACTTTTACAATTTTTTATGTCTTACTAATAACTGTTTCTTAACTGATATGCGTTCATATCATTTTACTTCTGATACATTCAAACCGCAGAATTTAAAAAGACCCCGTTTTTCGATTTTTATTTATGCTTTCAATGTAAAATTTGCTGTGATTGAAATGACAGGTGGGAAAATATAACTATGACAATACCTGCTATAAGATTGCTGACTCAAATCAACAATGATATAAAATGCGTTATCAAATCCCAGAATGGATAGATACATGTAATTAGGATATTTTGTCCTTACTTTACCACATTTAATACACAGAAGCAAATCAGACGTATTAATGTTAATATCTGTTTCTACATGGCACTGTTGTGCCTATGTCCAGACTTGGTCAGAACGAGGCATTGGCCATATTCTTAATCTTTTTACTACACATTATTACGAGGATTTGTGGATTTAAAACGGATTTCTTAGCTAATTGAAGAGGTTTGGGTTCTATGGGGTTTCTAGTAATACTATTTAAGAGCAACGAACTCATATAATAGATTCCAGCTACATTAAATTTGTTTCGAATATTGTTCGAGTATTGTAAATAAGTAATATTTTGTGATTTCCAAGAAATCTGTTCGAAACTTCTATACAAAAAAATATTAGATGGTATTCTATATTTATATCCATAACCGAATTCCTGTTTATGAGGATATTTATTGATAAATTAACAATTCATGCCCAAAATATCCTCTATGTTTTGTAGCAAATAACATTTTACTGGTTTAATGTAATTTTTATATTAGTTCAAAGCACAATATACGGTCTCAGTACGAATAAAGGCTTTTATATCAAAATCACGTTAATGATATTGAGGTAAAGAATATGTTTCTATAAGAAATTTTTCTTAGTAATTGTTTTGCACTTTTATTTAAAGACAGGTTATATGCAGTCCTAAATGATTTTCTTAAAATGAATATTTACTGAATGCAGTTCCTAAACGAAATATCGTTTTATGGGCATGTAAGAATTGAAAGGTTATCGAAGAGTGATACGTATTACACTAAATCTAAAATACTTAAAATCGCATCAATGTACAAACTTATTAACTCATAAATAAATCGCAATACTACATACAAAGCTTTATTGAAAAATTTATTCAGCTGTAGATTTAACTCTGAGTAAAAAGGAATACTCTCAAGCGTTGATAATTCAGTCTCGAATCTTTCTTAGTCAAGAAATTCTAGAAAATCAATCCTTCAGGTACAATTATAAAATTTCTTTTTACTAATATAGATATAGAAATTTACACGTTCCTATATCGCACAAAATATAGCCCAAATCATTGAAATACATTTGCAAAAGTAACGAGAAAACTTCTCAATACTTTTTCTGAATGGAAAATCAAAAGAATCTCGTTGCTACGTAATTCCGTTTCAGGATTTAAATAGAAAAATCGTTACGTAGACCGCAAAAGGAATGAGGAATTTCAATTTATGTGGCAAACTGAAATGTGACTACGATGTGCAGATATTATGGCATGGCTTTAGGTTTCAATGAAGCATGCATATTGTACCCCAAATAGGAAGAGTACATGCAAGCGGATTGCTTTGCTTCTTAAATAGTGTAACGCTACATGGCGTATGAGTAACCTGATTGCATATTTTCTTTTCTGGTTACAGAAGGAACAAGAAGATTAAACCGGATCAACTGGTTTGGGTTTCATTGTATAAGAAAGGAATAGATAGAAATCAAAGCAACTGATGAATTTTTATTATTTCCAGTAGTGATTTGGTTTATAGTCCCATAAGTCACTACAAATTTAAATTTGTACATAAAAGTATGCTGGGTAATATGTATCCATTGTTCGATATTAATTCTTTTTTGTACTTATCAAAAAATCTGTAAAATTTTTTCAATACTATTATTGGTATCAGTAATTTATGTATAATGAGATTTTCATTTGGAAATTTATTAGCTCTAAAGATGAGGGGAAAAATACAAGATGGTAATAAGAGCTTTTAAAAAGGCAGTATAATAACTTCAATTTAATATTTTTATTAATCAAACCAATAATACTGATTGCAATCCAAAGAAAAATAAATCTTAACTAAAAATAAGATAACGTTAAAATATTAACAAAATTAAGATAAATTTACATTCTTATTGCATTATATACTCAACTAAGTATATCAATCATAATCTACAGGGGGGCTGATGAAAACTACAACAATTTTTACACCGATCTAGCTGTCAAACCAATAATCACAGAAAAACAATCGACAATCTAACAAAAATAATCCACACCGCCGCAAACCACAGTATCAAAAAATTCTGTAGTATTGCATATAGATTAGGTATCATACATAAATAAATCTTCAGATCTAACACATTTTGGTTATCATTTATTCCGATCACTATAATAGTTTTTAGACGGTTGCGCCTTGCTCCAGGTGAGGTAGTTAAAAATCACCTGAAACAATTTGGTATCATTATAGAATAAATAATTTGAGTGTGATATCATGCTACTGCAAGAAAGATGGCAAAAGGTACTGGACGAGAATGCAGAACGTAATATGTAATTCAATTCTCTTCTCTATAAGAAAATCGTCTTTGATTTTTATAAAAAAAAATGAAATCACTTTTCAAACAGCTTTATAATGTCAGGCAGACTTACTTGGCTTGATGAAATATAATTAAACTATCTAAAAACTAATCTAGAAACTGCAATACGACTCAAATTTTTTGTTGTATGATAACTTTATTGGTCAATCTAAGATACATTTTCATTATAGCTTCATCGTTTTTTTTGGTTCATGGCCTTTATTAAAGTATATCAACTCTCAAAAGAACTTCTCACTAGGAATGTACGATTAATATCTCATTGGACACCTCAGTTAATACCTCAGTTATGTTATGTATTGTTAAAATGGTTTTTTAAGAAAAGTAGTTAAAAAAGACAATAACTACAAATGTTTTATTTAAAGAGTTCAAATTAAATTTTGCAGTAGGTCTGTTAAAACTATTTCATATTCTTTTCTTTAAATATTTGCATGTAAACTTTGTGTAAAATTAATTAAATCTTAATCTAATATCGCATTTGACAGTTGTAAGAAAAGTCACTTTGTGAAAGATTTTTTATTAAAAATTATTTCCGAAATATTAAAAATTTTTTAATTTATCGTGATATTATTTCTTACTTCGTTCATTCTCTTTTGGTTTTGAATTCCCACTTCATTTTACTAAAATTTTAACATAATACCGATTTTTTTTTAATGTCAACCGAACATATTACATTTATTTTTTCATCTGCAGTTTTTCTATTGCAGCTGAGCCCAACATTTTTTGGATAGTTTTTAATAATTTCATGGAAAATATGAAAACGAAAGGAAAATATTACTTTTCTTGACAAGACGGCATGCTTGAATATGTGTAAGCGAAAATGCCAAAAAAATATATACGAGAAGATGAATGAGGTTTAGGAATTTGTAATATAATATTTTTAATATATAAAAAGAAATATTTCATTTGATTACATTAATATTAAAAATATTATTAAACGATAGTATGATATATTAATATCATGTGATGAGCACATTATTCATGTTATTAAGTTTCACCATTTTATTATTATTCTACTCATTAAATATTATTTTGTGTATATGAAATGAATATGTTAAGTAAAATATTTAAAATTAATTTAGAATTCTGTTATTTACTTCATATTGATGCCTTGAACTTTATATAATAATAATTAGGTTACTACTTACCGATATGGGACAGTGGTAAAACGACAAAATGAGAATAAAATAAGCATGAAATCTGTACAAGACTTCAAATTATTCAAATTATGTAGAAAAACATTATAGATAAATATTCAGTTTAAGGAAAAGTAATATAAATCACTATGTGGTATATATTACAATATATAAGTACACTTATGAGCCACCTTTCATAAATGGTATGGTTTTTGACATCATTACCTTCGAAATTTAGCTGACATTTTTTCTCTCTATAATCTATGATTTTTATAAAATAATATGGTTAATGGTAAATATGGTTAATTTTTGGTAAAATTTGTTCAATTTGTACAGAATGACGGCAATACACTATACTGTCCTTTAAATTTTTAAAGGTATCTAGGTATCCCTAGCAGCGTTATTACTCTAAAAAGTATATAGCAGTGGATCCCAACATTTTTTTGACCAAGCACCACTACGATATTTTTGTTTTTAGTAGGGACCATAAAGTTTAACAATAATAAACTTCATATTTATTTAAATATGCTTTTCGCATCTCTGGTATTATGTATAATAAATTGTATAAGTATATATGTATATTATAAGGCCAATTGAAAATGTGATAAAAATGCCAATATTCAAAATCCCATGGATCCATATAACATAGGAAAAAAATTACAAAATTTTTTCCTGAGATACGGGACTTCTTATTTTATGAAAGGAGCGCATAGAAAAAATTCTGCCAAATCGGTGGTGATGAGGTCATTTTTTGCAAAAATCTGTCCGACCCATATTTTTTCGCGATGAAATCATATATCAAATATTACAATTACAATTATGAACATTTTTAATATTCCCTTTTCTGATATACACCAACTAGGCACTCGTTTATTAAAACTTATGTATAATGTCAAAATGCAAAAAAAAAAAAAATTTATTGCTTGAAAAAAGCATATTAGTGAAATCAAATGAATAAGTGATGAACGTATATAAATATAGTTTCAATCCAATGTGAAAGTTGATAATTAATAGAATTTTCATATTGATTTATTTAAAGCATTTGGTATGTCAGTGTTAGCTCGGGAAACTCACCTTAAACAATAGTAGGGCTAAAAATTGTCTTCATTGTGAATGTCAAAAGATTTAGATATGGTCTTCCAATATGTTTGTTTTTGGATTCTAAGATATTGTAAAAAGCTTTTATAATTTATTGGATTTACTTTCAAATTCTATATATATGTGTTTAGCTGCTTCTATGAAAAAATAATTATAATGGGATTTTTCGTCAGGAATCTAAATTTCTATCTTGCTATCTAAATATATATTATGTATTATTACATAAGTATATATTGTTATTAGGTATTGATTATTAGATTATTAACAAACACTATACGAAATCCTGTTGTTTTTGCTAAGATTTTAAGATTTTTTGCTAAATAAATATATATAAAGTCAAAATAAATTAGTAATGACTTAAACAATATTAACAATATACTTTAACAATATTTCCTACAAATTTCAATTGCTGTATTAATTGTCGGAGTTGATTTTTATAACGCTTGGGAAGATTATTCGTTTACTGTAGAAATACTGTAGGAAATGAAAGAAGAAATGTTGAATGTCAATGGTGGGATTCAGAAACACTGTCTTTATAGAAAGTAGAATAGAAATGTAGAATAAAAAGTAGAAATGTAGTTTTATAGGTAGCCTATATATCATTTTAGGCGAAATAAACTTATGCTTCTAAGGATTTAGAGTTCTAGATAGAGTTCTCTCCGTTTATTGGAATGCAACATTGTGATTATGAAAATTTAAATATTAAGATTAAGCTAAGTTTGAGTTATTTTCTTACTGTGTAAATCATTTGTATTTTAAACTTATAAGCAAAATGACAGATAGAATAAACTATTTCTGCAATATATTTTAAATATTATAAGACTGACTTGCAACAACAGTATAATTTATTTCGCTTTTTTTGGTATTATAATTAAATTTCTAAAGTATATTTAAAATACAAGGAATCACTACTGATAATAGCAAGAAATAAATTCTCTACGTTGATTTGTGGGTAAATGTCACGTAATTTGTGTATCATATATTTTTATAAGAATTTCAATTCTTAATTTAAATAAAAAATTATTATTAAAATTTGTTGTATTATGGAGCATATGTAGTATCTAAAAGCATTCCATAGTATAATCAAGCGCAGAATTTTAAACATTCTGTGTTAGGGAAAATATTTCCAAATTTGTTGTGAAAATATTTGAACTTCGTTATATGAAATTTCGTTATATTCTTTGTGAAAATGCAGCTAAATTATTTTTCCATTTTAATTAAAAAGACCAAATATATTACCAACATATGGGGAAAATGTGTGAAACTAAAAGTTTATTTATTCTCTGCCAGTTTGTTTCTAATTAGTAAAGTTTGTGCAGTTGTATGTGACCAAATTAGTAACATTTTTATTATTATCCTATAGCAAATTTTGATACATGATGTTGGAAAACACATAAATAAACTATATTGTAAAGTAGCTACACTAACAGCTGCTAGGCAAAAAATTTACTAATATATTGCCCCAGGCCTCATTCATCCATTTTACTTCCATAGGCGCAGTTCAATTAAAAATTTTTGAAAATTTTAAGTTTGTTAAAATTTTATTTTTGGTTTGCGATTGATATTTAATCAATCGATTTTAGAGTGGTTTAATAGAAAACATTAACTTTTTAAATAATAAAAATTCAGTTATTAAAGAATTTTCTAGAATTTTTTATTAATTAAAGTTAAATTTTCTTCTGATTTCATTATTCAAACGAATATAAAATCTTCCAAGTAGTTCAGAAACATTTACAGTATCTTAAGGCAACGAAAATTATTGGATAAAAAAATCCTTTTAAAATAAGGACAAATTACTGAAATATTTCGAACTACTCAAAGATGTCAAATCACATCTATTTAAACCCGAATAATTTGGGTTAACATTATTGCCACTTAACTTGTGGTGTTATTTTGCACATTTTTGGCAAATTTTATGCTCAGCAAAAACAAAAAGGAAATATCTGAGCATAAACAAACTCAGTGACATGACCTTCATAAAAAACTACATTGGAATTTCCTCAATATTCTAGGATGATAAAAGGATATGGTTAAGCATTCGGAATAAAGCAGAGCAACTCCAGAAAAATAAATCACAGCACTTAAGAATAAAATACTTATAAATTTGTATCTACAGGCTAATGTATATATATATATAAATGTTGATAGGCATTTGGGTTAAGTTTTGTTAAGTTGTCCCAAAACAAATTGACTGACTTGTTTAGTTTGAACTTTATGTTTATTAGTTTGTGTAGATAAAAAATGGTTTCAAAAGAAACTGCTAAGTTGAGAAACTCTTTCAAATTAGCGAATAATTTACTTTATACAAACAGAAACAGAGGAAGAATGCAAAACGTGAAACTATTCCACTTTTCCACAAATTTATTTTTTAAAATTTTTCTTAGGTGAAAGTCAGGGATTGGTATTAAAACTAAATTCGGGTTTCAATTAGGGTGTAGTAAAAAAAGGTGTTGGAACGAAAATCGGAACTAAAGTCAGAGCTGCATCCAGTTATCCAGTATCTTATTTACCAGATAAAATACCGAATTGTGCAGTAGTTACTTTTATGGCAATTGCGACTATAACAATTACCAGTTCAAATACAATATCGATTCCACACCTTTAGGAGTGCAACCATTCACCACACCGTTTTGGCCTAAACTTACTATTTTTGAGGGTGCACGAAAAGATCAATGCATGTGTTCATGCTCATGTACGCAAAATATACAAGAGATAATACATAAACAACGGAATGTAGATACAAACGACATACCAGTGCCGGAAGTAGTAGCTGAGAAGACAAAACAAGATGAGACTAAGTTTAAAAGCGATGATAAAAACGATTTAGGTACTACTGAATTGAGCAGCGATGGCGGTCTACAAAGATCCGGTACTTTTATCCGGTATTTTTGTTTATATGTCAGCTATAGAATATAGAACTGCGATTTTGATCCACAATTCAACAAATGATCAGAGTCTACACTTGAAATGTATGTGTGTAAAATTTTATTCAAAGAGCTTAAAAGCTGAGGGACTTGTTTAAATTGAAAAAGATAGCAAGGGATTGC
This sequence comes from Teleopsis dalmanni, assembly GCF_002237135.1. NCBI lineage: Eukaryota > Metazoa > Arthropoda > Insecta > Diptera > Diopsidae > Teleopsis > Teleopsis dalmanni. The sequence continues at coordinate 84,257,653 of NC_051847.1, read as the reverse complement.
AAAATAAATGAAAAAAATATTCTTTTCCGGCACTTTTCCGAAATTGTTATTTCTCATTCAGTCGTCATGCCAAGCATATATTTTGAACGGTTAGAAAGCATCTGTACTAATAAGTTCTTTAGTTCTCTTTTCATTGTAGGCCTTCAAGTATAAATTATCTTCGTGAAACTTTTGGCCTCCTACTTTAAGTATCTTGACCGTATAACCAAAGAGATTGTGACAAGTGTTTATGCATTCACATAAATATATCAAAAACAATTCTTTCTATTTACACTAAAGACATGTTTTACAAAAAAAAGCCAATAGAGATAGATTATAGACAGTTTCATTATGGAATATTAATTTTTATTTTTATTTTTAACATTAATATTTTTTTAATGTATCTGCAGCCGGAGCGGATATGTATGGATGTGTAGACGTAATGTGTAAGGTTATAGTTTTCGGTTTGAGACATCCGCGAGAATACGATAAAGATCAACTATTGAAGAGGCCGTTTATGGATCTCAATCGAAAGTCGCGGAATGAATTTAGGGTGAAGAATGGCAGGTGTTAATGTTATTATTTTGCTCTAAATTCTCCAAATTTTATTTGATATTTCTCGGTTACAAGTTCTTTAAACGATTTTATAATTGATTTGTTACTATTTAAAACTAAAGTCATGTATAGAGTCTGGTTTGAAGTTATAAATACAAATATATAAATTAAAAATTTTATATAAATGCATTTACCATAATCTACTTTAAAAGTGCGATTTATTAAGTTTAATTTTACTGTATTTTATTATTTTAAATACGATTAAAAAATTATTATTACTATTAAATTGTCATTTAAATGATTACATTTACTGTTGCTTTTTAATGTAAATTGACATGAATTTATTGCAATGAATGATTTTTATTTTATTGAATTTTCGTTTAAAATTTTAAAATTCAAAATATTTCATGTCATTTCCAAACCTCAGATATATTCTTTTATCACGATTTTGGTATTAGAATTTTAAAAATGTGGACATGTTTTTGTGGCTTCCGTGAAATATTCGTTGAAGGATTTGATGGTTGAAAAAACATAAATTTATAATAATTCAACTTGAAAATCTTCTTACTTAAATGGATTATTGGCGCGAATGCGTATGACATATGTAAATTAAAAATGATGGAAATAAATTGCATTTTTGATATAAATTTGATTAATAACTTTCTGTAATATTAAAACTCAGAATTCTTTTAATCAATTGACAGCTCGTAAATATATTTTTGCAAAAATTTAGAATTTTATTCTGAAAGCAAATGAAGACTCAATTCACTACTAAAGAAAATTTAATAAAAAACCATTTAACACTTCATGAAGAAGAACTGAATTTTTAATAAACTATGTTTTATGTTTTACAAGTGTAATTGATAGAAATGGATTTAGAGAAATAAAAATATATAAATAAAAATAAAAATAATATCAATTTGGTTAAAAACTATCTGCAATATTTTAATTTGGCACAATTTTATTCGTTTGACAATTCTTAAATATATTTTCGCAGAAGCTCAGAATTTTATTTTCAAAGAGATGTATAAATTAAAATTTATAACCGAAGACTGTTTTTATTTAAAAAAATATATAAATAGTATCATTCATTATCTTCAATATCATTCTATATAATATTAGCTCAAAATTTTTTATTAAAACACATAATTTATATTTACA
>NC_051847.1:84243698-84255858 GCF_002237135.1 Teleopsis dalmanni | reverse complement strand
AAATATCAGAAACCTTTTTGGATAATGTTTTCTCTGCTTCTTAGATATTTCGAGTATTTGGCATATTTTAATATTAAATTTGTTATTAAATTGTTAAAAGTTGCTAGAATTTTAAATAATCAGATTGTTTTAATCTTAAATACATATATACATTTTAATTTAAATATTTTTATTTTCACATTTTGATCTTTAATTGTCATCTTTCTTATGTCTATCTTTGTTATCAGGTTGTCAACTTTACTAATCGTATACACAGAATTTTCAAAATGGGCTTTATAGAGTTTAAACATATATTACTCTTTGTTATATTTAAAAAAAAAAATTACTTTTTTTTTGATTTATTTTCCAAAATTAAAGCTCATCTGCCTATTCAAAGCTATTGTTCGACAATGAATATATTTTAGAAAATTAGTATATGGGTAAAATATTATTAAGTGATTAGCATCACTTAATAATGCATTGTAATGTGATTTGATATAACAACAATTTTATTTAATAATAATTTATTTTGAATAATAAATAAAATTAATTAATATATCAAAATGTTTTTTTATTTTATTAATTTTTTGGAAACTCCTAGGAATCAACGTTGAAAATGACTTTTTCAGGTTATCCCAAACAGAGGAAAAGTGAGATTATATAAATATGATTGTAATGAATGGCATAGTCTCCATTTTGCTAAGAGAATATTTTAAGAGGAAATATTTTAAAAATATTTTATAAAGAGGTTTTCTAAAAGTAGACAACTACAACAACAAAAATTCTTTTTTATATTATATTAATTAATTTCATTTTTGGCTGACCATACAGCTGTTTCGAGTATTCCCAAATACCCATCATCACTGGTCTTGGAAATAATTCTTGCATTTAATTATTAGTAAGTAGTTTTTTGAGACTGCAAGTACCAACAACCGAACTCGTACCCTACCAAATTTTTAGCACAGAGTCAGCGCTCCTTAACCAACTGACTCAAAGCCATAGTTGACTTTTATGTTCGCACATTTTTCTAGAGTTTTTATTCTGTTTGCTGTGAAAGTTTTATTAAAAAAATCACTTGCTGTGTTTATATTAGAATGATATCATAAACCAGCTGTAGAATAATTGAATTAATTAATTATATTTTTATTTTTAGTTGTTAAATTTTAATACTAGTCTCTTTGTAGAAGCATTATTTTATTTAATTAATAAGGTTTATTATTGATATAATTAATAGCTTAGTTATTCAATAGTATTATTTGTGTTGTTAAAGATTTGTATGAAACTAATAAATATTACGTCCTGAGAAAGAAGTTAAATATAATTCTAAACATCGGTGAAATTTATATAAAAAATAACCATAAAAAAAGGATTAAAAAAAATCTTAGTTTCTCCTAAGCTTTTAATAACGTATATAAATTTTATTATATATTTTTATTTGTTATATATTACATTATTATAGTACTTAATATTTTCGTTTGTAACAGTTTTTTTACGAGATTCTTCCATCCCATTTATATATATACTAAGAGCTTCTAGTCGTCATTAAAAAAGATGCTTTAATAAAATCGGCTTTGCTCTTTAATGTCTGAAATAATTATATCAGACAGTTATTTCTTTGAAAAACTCCAAGAGAGAAAATGGTTGCTTTATGTAAGCTCTACGGAAGGTGTAACCTCTAAGTTCATAAGCTCTTTGTAATGATAGAGAAGATAAGTAGTATAACATATTACTCGGCATCTACGGACTTATTGCTTCGTTACTTTTCTATTCACATATTTACCAAAAAGACAGTCTTTTAATAGTAATAAAATAGGGTAAGTCGTGTTTTTTTCGTCATCTACCGACTTACCGCTTCATTAATATCGTATCGATATGCTTACTAACAAGACAATGTTTTAATGGTATTAAAATTATATAAAATAAAAATGATCGCTCAGTTATTGCTAATTATGTGTCGACGAATCATCGAAAATTATAACAAAAGAACTAAATAATTGAAGACTTTCCGCAAAGTCAGTTTAATGACGTGATATGCCGAATGACGTATTAATGGCAAGATTTAAAAAGTATATTGAAGTTTGGTTAAAGTCTTAATCCCAACTGTGTTTTATTCATAATTACTCTTGTTTCCTCAAAACCTTACGTTTCAGCTAAAATAAATAAAAGCAAAAATGCAGAAGTATCTCAATAATTTGAACCTCACAGCAAATGAGTTGTATGGATTGCAAAACCAAAAAAAAATATTAGTGAATATTTGCCATCAATAGATTTATTCCAGTTTCTGCAAGATATAATTTTTATATTTTTAAAAGAAAAAATTTATATATTATATGTTATAAATATTATTTTGCTTATTTTGTGATTTTGTGCTGATGAAGGATAATGTTTCACAACGTATGAAAGAATTTTAAGTAAAAATGTGGTAAAAATATATGTTATTTTTACTCAAAAGTACTAAAGTCAAGTGTTTACGTAAAGTAAAATATTTAACTGAAAAATAGTTTTATTCAGATTACTCAATCGAAGTTCATAACACATATTGTTTTAAATACTATTATATAAAAATCTAAAAATAATATATTTTTTCTTGTTATTTTTATTTTATTTAAAATATTTTTCAATTCCTAATTACTTACTTTTCTTGCATTCAATAAGAGTCAAGGATACTAAAAGGCATTAAACTAAGTATGTTCCCTTATTTTTATACTCCAATAATTGTTGTTATGTAGCAGATACTTCAATATTTACTAACGAAGTGTACAAAATACTTAAAGAATTTACATATACAATTGTTAAAAAATATAACACATATCTCTAATAAATTCCCAAATAAAATATTTTTTTTTTTCGAATAAATTGTAATCACTTGTATGTTGAGCTTAAATTAATCCTTGGGGCCCAGCTTTGCACTATTGTATGAGTTCATTATACTTGAATTCATTGAGTTTTGTTTCTACTGCAATCATTTAAAAATTTTTAGACTTTGTGGGCTCATGCATACATTTTTGATTCCGAAAACAAAAAATAAATTATAAGCTTGATTTTTGAAAGTTTTTGAAATATTTGAGTAATTATTTCCGCTTGTTAATGGTTCCATCTTCAAGTTGTACATTTTTGTTTAAATTTTTAAATTAAAAGTAGAGAGTTTGGATTAGAGATTCATTTTTATAGCAAAATATAATACGTTAAAATACCACGAATATTCATAATAACAGCTTTTTTAAGAAAATAATTAGATGATCTTAATAAAAAGAATATCAAGCTCATAAGTGTACTCACCTAGTTTGGATGCAAATCAATCTGATGGGTTTTTGAGCTGCTGTGGTAGTATATCTGCAATTACCCTACGAATGCCGTAGGATAATAATTACCCTAAAATTAAAAGTATTAATTATATTAAAAGAAATTATCTCACTATAAAAAATTGTTTACGAGTAATTATTAAGCGTAAGTTTTTAGTGATATAATAAAGCATGCCAAAACTATCTACAATCACTTTTAAATTATATGATGATATGTATAAAAGTAAGATGAAAGCAATAAGTTAATTGTATAAAGTTAATATTAATGGCAGTATAAAAAAATTAAATAAATCTTATTATCTTCTAGGTTTTTCAATTATAATAGTTGCCTGAATACCTTGAGAAGATACAATGTTTTAAGAATCTTGGGACATAGTAGCAATTTTAGTTAAATTTTTTAATATTTAAATGCCCATGTATGTTAAATGTATGTGTCAAGCAACATAGATATATTATAAATGCCGAAAATAGTTTTATATTTTTAAATAGGAGTATATATTTTACATTAAAAAAAATTAGTAATAGAAAGCATGTAGATAGCAAATAATTGATTATAAAGAAAACTTTCTGTATTAAGGATATTGTACATACAAATATATACATATGTACATATTAATTTTAAGTATTAATGTTATATTATTGTGGATCAAAAAAGATATTAAGCATGGCCCTAAACTATTTCATTATACTTAACCCATTTCGGACCACCGTGTGGCTAATTTTGAATATATTTTAATATTCAAAGAATATTTTGTGTTTTTTAGGTAAAGATAAAGTGAGAGTAATCTTTCAAATAAATATTAAACTTTTCTCATTTACTTTAACTTGTTTTATTTTACTATTTACTATGGAAATTTCACCGCAGAATTTCAAATCTGAAATTGTCTTGTATTTAATGGTTTAATATGTCAACTTGCGGCATGTTTGAAGAAATTTGGGTCGATTATACAACCAGCTCAGATAGTAAACCAAGATGTATTCAATTTGAATTGGTTAATCGGTTTGAATTTAAATCAATTATTTTTTAAAATGATTGTCTCTATAAAAAAGTGCTGTCAATCTAAAAATGAATATTCTTAAAAAAATACCTTTGTATATTTAAGATAAGTCGAGCTCTAACTGCTATATGACCGCCCTAGATGTCTAAGCAGGTCAATAGTAATTGCTGAGGCAGTTAAGAAAATTGTAGTGATTAGACGATTTATAGTTAGAGAAGTTACTGAGGATGTGGGTTTGTACCATGAAATTTTTTCAGATGTGTTGGATTTGAAGTGTGTTAATTTCAGCAAAGTTTGTTCAGAAATAGCTAATACTACTTTTAGAATATAGTTTTGTTTCTGTCCATATTTACTCAAATTCATTATATCGTTGACTAAATCCTGAGTGACGCGAAATTTTGTGAAGCACATTTGAAGATTATAATGATAATTACAAGCCATGTCTTGTTTTATAAATTATGAATTTTAAGTCTTTTACTTTACAAGTAAAGGAAGTACTTATACCATTTTGTTTAATACACAACTAAACCCTGAAATATGCACTCAGAAAAATTGTTTAGGTGATTTAAACAGACTTTAACTATATCTTAGGTCAAGTCTTCTTACACGACGCATCAGTTTGGTTCAACCATATCACATGTTGGGTTTCATATCTTCTTTACCACATGAGCTAAAATTTTTCTAACAAAATTATCTGGTCAAATTAACTGGTATGTGGATAGAGCTTATTTTTTGAATGTACCTGTTGTCTATTATTTTTGCTAAAAAAGTTAGAAGACTTATTGATCTTGTGGTCTGAATTTTTGACTAATATTCTATTTCCTTTTAACTTTTAGTTTGTAGTATGTGCAGTTTTTACTCGTGTGTGGTATATATTCTTATTATTATTATTCAGAAATAAATACAATTATTTAATAATTGTTTTATACAAAAAGTATGTTAATTGTATTTTATAAAGGCGATTTGCTTTTATTGAAATTAATGCTGTTAAATTTTATTTTGAAATAATAATATTAATTAGTTGTTATTGACAAATTGAATAAATAATTTGAAAATGCTGTTATCACTTTCAATGCAAACTCAATAATATCAAATTTACTATTTTATTATTCAATTTTAATTTGCTACAAATAATTGTATGAATTCATTTAGATGACTTAGAAAAACAAACACGGATGTTAGGTGCTCCGACAAATATTGACACTTCAGCTATTAAAAGGAGTAAATTATTGCGTGTTTCTATTTGCATAGAAACTGTAGAATTGAAAATTCAGTAAATGAAAATTCCACAAAAAGCAAACATAAATAAATTCCAAAATTAATTCCAAAATTCATTAAACTTTAAATTGAAACATATTGCCATGTTAATTTATGTTTGCTCAGACATAATATACAACTATTTAAAAGCAATAATGTTGATCAAAGGAGGATTGGAAAGGTATTTTACATAAATTAAATAAGCAATTAAATGAATTGTTCTTCTAAAATTAGGATTAAAGTGTCTCTTATCAGTTTTTAGAATAATAACTTTTAGGCAACCTAAGATTTTAGAAACATAGTCATTTTCAAGTGTAATATATTTTACGTTAAAATAATCTGGAATTATTAATTAAAACATAACATCAATCTAACAAAATTTATATAGTTGTCTTTATATTCGAGCTAAGTGAGCTTTTGACCCAATTCTCCATACATTTCTCGCAGGCTTATTAACAAATGTTCTTTAACTTCTTCAGCAAATTTTCTTTTATAATTGCAATTATCTAAAAATATCTTCTAGATGATTGTAATTGTAGTTTTTAGAATGCATTGATTTAATTTACGTGCTTAAAGTACTTGGTTAATCACATTTCTTAAGATTTTGCAAAATAATTATACTGTAAGATAACATTATGCCATCGCATAGCAGTCAAAATTATAATTGCAAAAATAAAATATAAAATCACACTAAGTGACATGTATCCATCAAAGGTTCTTAGGGTACTTTGATAATTACTTCTTAATTCTTACTTAATTACTCGTACGATTTTTGCTGAAAGGTGCATTCCGTAAAATTGGCGCTTTTAATTGGGTTTCCATTTGCAAGAGGATCGATGAATAAGCCACCATACTTTTCTTGATAAATAGGAGCCAAGTTTTTAACTGAGATTTGGCTATTCGGTCTCTTTGAATGACTTTCATTGGTGTCTCTCCCAATTTGCTTAAGTATGCTAATGGATACATATAATTTATTACTACAGAACTTTTTATTATGTTTAAAACATTAATGCAGCTCTAAAAAATCCTTAACATTATGAACAAATGTTTAGTTTTAGTCCACTATGAATGAACGTGGTAGCTATCAACAAAATTTTTTAAAGTATTAAGTAATTATGCAAAATAGTATTTAAACAGTTAAAACCTTTACAGAATCCGTAGGTATTTTATAATTTCGAGAGCTAAACACTACTGTGTTCTTAACCCAAGCATCAAGATACTGAGCAGATAAACGCCTCATTGCCCTCATACCGCCGTTATCAATTGAAGTTATATGTTTAGATATTACTTCATTATTATTGAGAACTGAACGCCATCTATGCTTCTGCTGTTGATGGAACATAGTAATTGCTTGAAAAAGTGCATCATTATCTTAAGCAAAATCAAATATAGTAACACTCTTCCTGCTTATCTTTACGTGCTAACCATACTCTTTAAAGAAGCTAAATCATAAGCAGGTCTATTTCCAGAAAAACTAAGTATTTAGGTATTTATTTCTGCAACCCTCCAACCTATTCACTGATTTCTATTGGCCCGCGATCTCATCTGGTCTAGACAGCTCTGAAGTAAGGAAGGAATAGGAATGAACGGGGTTCTAACTCCCAAGAGAGCGGAGCACTGCGACATGTTTGATTTTTTGTGCTGCAAACTTCCGTGCATATTCATAACAGGGTGTAACCTAGCTGCACTCAAAGCTTCAGCTAGGCAGCCCTTTTAATAAAGAGATGCAGAGTGGTAAGACCTACTATGGGCACCTGTGCTGATGTGGGACATGTTCGAATAGTTCACTCTACAGTTTATTGCATAAAGTAAGGTATGGGAGTATCTATTTCCAGAAATGTGGTGAATTTTTATTTTCTCTTGCAGTCAATGTCTTTGTTGTTTGACAATTTTGTTGACTTTCAAAGGATTCATTTTCTACTTGTCTAACTTTTTAAGAGATTAGAATTTGATTACGAAACTGGGTCCTGTGTACAACATGTTGGCAATATTTAACATCTATTTATATCTATTTATTTTTCTCCCCTTTTTAGTGAGAGTCTCATATGTAACCCTAAAACTTTTTTACTTGCTAGTAATTTTAAAAAAAATGGTCCCTATAACTTTGCATTTAGATCAAATTTCCAGTTCAATTGCTAAGGCTATGTTGCCATAAATGCAAAAAAATAATGTTAATTCTTTTTTCCATATTTCAAAATGTTAACAAAGCTCTTAGTATGTTTACCCATTATCAGCGTACTGGAGTACTTATTTTAAATTTATGACACTCCAACGCTTGAATTGTTTAATTTTTCGTAACACAATTATACTTATAAAAATATTTAACAGCCATTTCAGCGCTTACGTAAATAACCTTAAATCCAGATTACCCGAGGGGGAAAATCTGTATTGTTTTAAAAATCCTCATTTTTATTTATTACGTGTTTCTCTCCTTTGTGCATCTTTTCCTTTATTTAAAGCAATCGTGACATATTTTCCACTTGATCCCTATTTATACCAAACGTGACAGTGCAAAGAAAGCCGGAAATCAAAAATAAAAAGAAAAGCGGAAAACGGAAAACAAGAATGAGTTTGCATGAATATATAGTGAAGTAAAAAAAAAATTACAGGAAAATGTCCCTTATTGTGAAAAATGCACATACACATACATTAAATTTAATTCAATTGCTTTACAGAATCCCAGAATCCAAAAAGCACAAAATGCAAAGATTAACTTGGGAATTATCTGCTCCGTCCAAGATGCAATATTCATTGTGGTTACCAACTGCAAAAGATTACCACACTTTAAATATAAATTGTGTTTAAAGTAGTTAAGGATTAAAATGCCATAAAGAATTAAGCACACAATAAAAACAACTGAGGTAAAAGCTGTTCAGCTCCTGGAAGTACTAAGTCCCTATCACCATTGTAAAGATAAACATGCTTTCGATTTCTATTTTAGGTAACCATGGTCACAGTAGTTACTTGTATCCTTCGTTCAGTTTTGATTAGAGTGGGGTACGAAAGTATCTATTTCTAAAGGTGCAGTGAATTTTGCTTTTTTCTTATAATGAAGGTCTTTGTTGTTTGATAATTTCATTAATTTTATATACTTTAATTTGCTTTTACAACTCAAAATTCTAAAGAATCTTGTTTGAAGATTTTTCATATTAAATGTGTTGCATATTTAAAATTTTGCTCAAACCGTTTTTGCTATTTAGTTCTAAAGTAGCTTAAAAAAATTAGATAAAAAATTGTTTAAACTTTTATATGAAGAATGAAGATTATAATTTTTTTTATGAGAGTAATCAATTCTTCAGCATTTATTCCAAACTCTTCAAATAATAATTTTAAATGAATGGCAAGTCTGTTCTAATTTTTAAATTCATGACAGGCCCGTTCTTATACTGTGAATATTTCAGAAAATACTTCTTTTTTTTTTTCGTCGAACTATTTTAATTTACGAATTGGACCTAATCGGATGATGGTTAATAGTATAAAGTTCATAAACAACGTGAAAAATATGATAAAAAGAGAAACAGCAATCCAGCAGGTACTTGTAGAAGAAGCAAATGTATTAAATATCACCAGTAATCGCTAGGAAAGTGGCGATATGTCTTATTTAAGCTAGTATAGCCTTATTGCTGCGATACAAATAGAAACTAGAGAGGCACTAGTTCTAAACCTGGCACTTGCCGTCCAAACAAATTATATACGGACTATAAACTCAATAAATTAAAAATAAATTTTTATTCTTGTCTTTTCTTTGTTTTTCGAATCCGTCTAACTTTTAAACTTATTTTTTTTGATCATTTTAAGCCAACATATCGTTGGTATTTTGGTATTTGCTTACATTTAGTAGTAACTATTTTATTCTCTAGAATAGAATTTTCTTTTGTTTAACATTTTGTTAAACAATGATGGAATATACCCCCTCAGTTGTATAAAACACAGGTCATTAATAAGTTATGTGAATGGGCTATTATAGCCTGCATTATTATCTTAACAAGATGGGTTTGTCCGAAGAGATAGAATGTGATCTTTGTTTGGAAGGGAATGAGACCTCTGGTCATATTCTAGTCTAGTTTAGATTTGAGCCAGAAAGCGACTACTAGGATATTCTAACTTCGTCCTAAGTTAGAATATCCTTAATAGCGTGCATTTTGGTTTTCATTAGAAAGATAAAAAGTCTTCTGCTCAGGTGTGTGGTTTGTAAGTACTACACAAGATTAAACATCTTCGACCACCGAGAGCTAGTATATAAAGCAGTGAAATAACCAATGAACAAACACCAATTACTTTTCACTACAATAATTATGAGTTCTCACATATTGGTTCACAGAAATGATTTAAAGAGCGCTCAAAACATTGTAATAACGGCTGATATACAGCCCAAATTTATTAACCAACATCTTCTTGTTCCAGTAAATTGAAGATAAAATGATTGGGCAACGGTTGCTGACAGTATAAAAAAATACTGAGAATCTATTCAAAAGTCATTGTATGTAGATCTCTTAAATGGACTGAAAAAGAAGCCAATATTAAATGCTATTAACACTTTCAAGAATGTATGGATGATAAAAATGCGAGTACAGTTCTTTAATAATTAAAAATTTAAATTGTGTTAGAAACTTATTTTCTTCCTGAATGTCATAAAAACTTTAATATCAAAAGCAAAAAATCATTTTAGACAACCTTCAATGCATTTAAAATCGCAACAAAAGAGGCAAAAGAAATTTTTAGTAAGTAATAATTATATATTATTAATGACGACAATTATGATTGATAGATCACATAAACTTTTATAGAAAATAATGCTAAAAAAAATGCTGTCTAGTTGCATGCATGTGCTCTATAATGTGATAATAAAGCAGTGTTATATTTGGATTTTCAATAATATTTGATGCATTACAAAAATAACAGAGATGGACTACTGAGGAAACCGTATAAAAACGTTACTGTCCAGTATTGTTAAGTCCATTTTATTACAGTTTCTGATGTGAAATGAAATGTATCCGTTCATATTTTCCATTTCATTTATTGCTTTATGTGGAAGTGCATATAAAGGAATAAAAGCATAATTGGTGGTCACGAAATCCTTACAATGTAATGAAAAATGTTCATGCTCTTTGCTTGTCAACAATTTAAATGCTCGGATAAAAGACTTTGCGAACACTAGAGTGAAGTGCACTGCACCAAAGCGGCTATGAAAACAAATAAAAAGTTCGTTGCTTGCAGGAAGAATGACTCTGGCAGTGAGTGGCAATTCATCTGTTCCAACATTGCATCCATTATACTGGCAGAGTCAAGCTGCGTTATATATGATTTCTTGTGTATATTTTTTTTTGAGCTCTGTGATGATGGTATTTTTGTTTGCTGTGACAGTGGAAAATTGTCGTCTATGAAATTTTTAGTTATTGAGTTGACAACTTGAGATGCTCCTATCTTTAGAGTTATGAGAATAAAATACAAAATAAAAAATGAAAAAATGGTAAAATAAATTTTTTAAGCCAGATAATATCATGGCATTAAATAAATTTTAGATATTTTCTTTTTAGCATGTCAAAAAGAATAAGTCAAATGGTGAAGACTACAAGTTAGTTGAAGTAGAATAGAATTTTAAATTATAATCTTGTATTAAGTAAAGGTTCAAATCCAATTTTCTCGTTATTCTTTTAACATACTGAATAAAATATTATAGGGCAGGGCTTTAAAATTTATGAATACTATTAAATTTATTTTAAGGTGACATAATTTCCTTAGTGCATTTACGGTAGCTACACGTACGATAAAAACGAGATATTCAACCTCCTACTTTGCAATAAGTTTACACTTATATGTTAAACAGTAATTATATTAAAAATTCTACCAACGATTTATGTAAAATATATTGATTGATAATAAGTTTAAATTTTGAAAAAAAATTGAAGTATATTAGAATGATGGTAGAAGGAGACTAAATCATTTTCTTGAGTGAAGATTACTATTACCTCAAGATTGATCTGATCAAAAAATACATAAAGAATAGAACCCTGAAATTATTTACGAAAACTGACACACTTACTAAGACCGCGTTATCGAATCTTAGAATGGTTATAGGTTCCTTGGGGAGGTATACAGATCTGAAGTCAAGTCAGTTATTGCTTAGTCTGATGAAGTGATAAACAATAATCTAGTGAAGGCGTAGAGAGAGGTTTTGAAGAAACCTCGCAGTTAGTAGAGAGTAAAAGTGCTCAAGTGCACTGACTCAACTAGCCTCAACATAATAATAACTACAAATTACTTAAGATATATTGTTGAATTAAAAATTAATTTTAATAACATTTGAAAAGACATTATTTTTAATAACTTTTATAATATGTAATATAGAGTTTTTAGATAAGCTTTTATAACTATACTATACTACAGAACGGATAAATAATATCATTTCTTTACTAAATTGAGAGAATCTGTATCAACTTAATCAATTTATATTATTCAAATCTTATATAGAAGATGAGCTTATAGTATTACTCCCTAATAGATAGGAATAAACTTAAATTTAGAATCCCATTAGAATCCCATTGAATTTGATATTAATGTCAATTGTTATGGTAGTGAGAATTTTACCGAATAGAAACTATTGTATTTAACAGAGAGTTTTTA
>NC_051847.1:84227750-84243598 GCF_002237135.1 Teleopsis dalmanni | reverse complement strand
TTTTGAATCCACAAATCCTCGTAAAAGTGTATAGTAGCGAGAAAGTCCGGCTAGAACTAGCCAGAGCCATTTATAAAGGAGAGAATCTGGCCAATGCCAATGTTAGAGATATCGCTGAGTGTGTTGCAGAAGGGGACCCCCCGAAACTTAATCCTAGTTTTATCAGGTGCTCTGGTGTCCCTCCTTCGAGAGCTAGTAGACACGTATTGCAGGAGATACCACAGGGTAGGCCCTGTAATATCTGTCTTTACACTACCCTGTTAAGACAGATATTAACCTAAATATCTCTGATTTGCTTCTGTGTATTAAGTCAGAGGTAATACATTTGGAGTAGATTGGCCATATAGCCCTTGACCTGACTGCTAAGGTGGCAAGAGTCCACTCACTATTTGCCTGTCGCAAGACATAAATCATAAATCAACCTGCGATCGTAGCTTGCAGGGGCAGGAATTGAAATAGGGGTCTCCCTACTGTAGCAAGTTCGTCTACGCGCTTATTTCCTACAATATTAAAATGCCCGGGAACCAAAGCGAAAATAACCTTGGACCTCTCACTTAGTGCGTCAATAAAATCCTTACATTTTTGCACTAATCTAGATGAAATACAGACCGCTGATAAGGCTTTAATAGCTGCCTGAATGTTAGTTAGAATATAAACTTTCTTTCCGCGTAAGTCTATGTTTAAAACAAGAGCACATACTGTAAGGATGGCGAAAACTTCTGCCTGAAATATTGAGTTGGAAGCTGAAAGAGGCTATGATTTACTAATCATTATATCCGTAGAAAAGATTCCGGCTCCAATGTCTTTATTTATCTTAGGCCCGTTAGTATAGATCGCTATGTTTCCTAGTGTGTAAGCAATCCTTCAATCTAAGATTCCTTATTTTTTTAGTATTTTTTATTTTTTTATAGTATTTTTAAGTTTTTTTTTTTAATTCAAAAACAAAAATATTAAATGCAATTCTAGCAGAGAACTTTTACTGGCTCTTACGCTATAATTAAAAATTTGTTAAACCTTACAACAACAACACAAAATCTTTCATATTATAAAGAATCTATAACGTTTTTCAGGTCAACCATTTTACATACGGAAATCTTTAGATTATTCAATTCGGTGAAATATTACAAACTAACCAATATTTTTCAGTAAACTTAAGTAAACTTAAGATATTTAATTCACAGCGTTTTGATCATACAACACTGAATGATTCATATTTCCTCAAAAGTACCAGCATCCAATTGTCAGTAACCCATTTTCCATACCTTCTACAGCCCTGCTTACCTAATTCATCTGCGAGCAGTTGCCGCACGAGTCGTATAAATTTATAATAAATAATTTCTGTCATTATTTGTGAGCTAATTATCTTACTATTTGAACTCCTCAAAAGAAAATCTCTACTGAAATTCATTTATTAATATATTTTGTTGAAATAGGTAATTATGGTAAATTAATTTTTCTAGAAATTTTCTTTTGAGAATGTTTCTAAATCATTGTGAATCAATTCCAACTGAGCAGTTTAACTGCTATTGCCATGAATCTTACTCTGTAGATAATAACTAAGTAATCCTTACGACAACCACAACATAAGCAAATTCTATTAATGCATAAAGAGCCTATGTACCTAAAAAGAATTATAAGAATGATTTAGAGTCATTCTCTTCTTATTCCTTATGTTATAAACTCTTATGCATGTTCCAGTCTCTATTCATCTATTCATTCAAAATATAACTAAAGATTCCATACATTGGCATTATTTCACATTCATTAGTCATAAAATTTATCATGTTAAATCCATTTTAAGTTATCTTGTTAAAATATTTTTAATTTAATCACAATAGAAATTTATGCTGGTAATGCTCCCTTTTAAGAGAATATATTCTTTTAAAAATAGTGGCTTTTAAGAAGACTGGTTTTTTTTAATAAGATCTTCAATCCTTGAACGCAATAATTGTAAAGGACACTGAAAAAGTGTGTTTATAGCAGACATCGTTGCAAAATACACTAAATATGGTTTTAGAATATCGCCGAACTACGGATTAAGATTAAGTAAACAATGAACACGGTTAAAAACCTCGTTGAAAGACGGATTAAGATTAAGTGCAAGCACAAAGCATTTTAATTCCTCTGTTGATCATTGTTTTATATCAAGGTTTGGGTGCAACTTTTTTAGCAATATCTGGTGCGTTTCAGAAGGAAAAAAAATATTTTCTAAGTAATTTCGTTACTATAGATGTAGACATAGGATCTATCACCTTAAATTTTAACCCAAACAAGAAGATAAGGAGTATGTGAACCGGATTCCAAAGCGAATTTAAGTTCAAAATCTGTCTAGGGAGTGACTTGTTTTTATATGTTAGAAACAGTAAGGTCGACTAATTCTTCCAACTTTTTAGACCAATTGTTGCATCTAATTGTTTCAAAATTGACAAAGTAGACTCGATTTACAAAAGAAAACGTTAATTTTTTATCAAAACAATGCACTTGCTTCCATAGCCCAAGAAGCCCATTGCTAATATGCATGAATTATTGCGACAACCAACCTAGTTTCAAATGTAACTGCATACTTTAGGCTTTTGCCATATCCAAAAACTATTTTCACAGAAAAGGATATCATCAAATAAATATTAAATAAACATAGCGGATTACTACCACAGAAATGGAGCCCATTTACTGAAGAATCGTTAGGATAAATGTATTGAAATTATGAGACATTAATAAATGAAGTCATATTACCGATACAGAACTTTTTCATTTACTTCATTTTTCCTAAATTAACAAATATCTATTCCATTAAAAAACTAATTTCTTAATATTCGAAGTTAAATTTGCATGCTTAATCAGAAGTAAAAAACTCATTCAAAACTGAAAAGAGACAAAAAAGTCATCATTGGAATAATTTTAATTCGATTATAAATCAAATTACAATTATTCGCTACAAAATAATTAATTTGTCGTAATCAATCATATGCAGAAAAAAAATTGATTGCATTTGAGGTTTCAAAGCCATTACATTTCGTGGAATTATTTGCAAAATCTAGTAATCGTGATTGATTGTAAATTCAAATGGTAAAAATTATAATGCAAAAAATAATGATGCAAAACTTTTTGGAAATAACTAAACAGAATAATTCAGGATGAAATTAAATATGTGGCAAGCCACATCATTGCGCACATTCCCACAGTTTCCAGTTGCAAACTTTTTAGTCACTAACGCAATTAGCATTGATAATCATCAATGTATGCTCGGATTAAGTTAATTTTATTCTATACACCTTTATAGATAGGCAGTTTAAGTTTGTAATAGTATTTAGCAGTATTAAGCAAAAACTTCAATATTATTCATAATATATATTTATTTGAATGCATTTATTTGCTAATTATGTTGTCAGAGAAATTATGTAAAAAAATATTTTCTGAATCATTTCGTTATTATGGATGTGACCTAGATCCAAGGCAATGAAATAACAGACAAATTTGCAAAAACAGGCGCGGCTTCAATAATGATAAGCCCAGAACTTTTCTGCGATCTAGGCGAAGGAACTCTCTCCATTCTCCTCAACAGCGTAGAGGAAAAAGAAAGAAAACTATAAAAGAAAAGCTACCAAAACTATCCAAAACATTCCAAATTGCTTTTGGGGATTTACTACTTAAAACGCTTTAAGAGTTGCATAGAACAAACAAAAAATAAAATCACAATTATTACAAAGAATTTAGTTTAATCTAAGAATTATAAACAAAGTTAAGAATCCAATCAAACTCAGACTGTAGATACTATAGAGAAGAAACAGAAGCCGCATATTATGTACTAGTGGACTCCCCGGCAGAAGAAACACCTTGGAATGTATTTCATGTAACATAAGGATTCAAGACTAGGAACGATAGGCTCTATACTGTCTTTCATTGAGGAAATCTGACTTGGAGAAACACTCTAATCTGACTAAGCAGCACAATAGATCTTTTAGGTCGCAGTATACACTCCCTTCGTCATAACAATAGTGTACATTAGTTGGCTTTAAGTTGTGCTATTATCTCTCAACAAAAACTATAATAATTATTCGTAATTATATATAGCTGTAGTTTATGCGTTAAACAGAAATTAATTTTATTATATGATTATGTGATTTAATAACAACAAACTGACAATGCTCTAAATTTGGTTAACACATATCAAGTACGGAATTTCCACAGGTATCAAAAATGTGAGTATATGTATTTGACAGATTTGAGTTCAGACATTGATCTTTAAACTCCAAAGCTTATATGTAACTATTTAAACTGATGATGTACACTTGTCAATACCCAAAACAGCCGTATCGTCAGCGAAAAAAAGCAATTAACTATAATTAATTAATAAATAAAAAAATTTTTTTTCTGAAACATTTCCGTTTGAAATTTCTTTTGATTGGTGTAAATATATTTATTTTCAATTATTTTATTTATATAAAAATTTTTAAATATTGTAAAAACAAATACCGAAGTATGTTGGGTATCTCTTTATACAATTTGATCAAATTATATCACAAATGCTTTTTGTGGTTTATATAATTAATTTTATTTGATATTTGTAATTCAAACTTTGAATCATTATTAACTATAATTATAACTATTTACATTAGAGTCCTTGGTATATGATAAGGATTAAGTTGGTTATGACATTCTACACGCATACGAACTATGTAAATAAATGAATTTTCGCATTTATAATAATTTCGTGTGTAAACACTTAAAAATTTGTAATTTTTTTTAACCAGTAAAAAAAATTATATAGTATTTTATATGCATATTTGTTGAAGTTTAATTTTTGAGTGTAAAATTAATTTAAGTACTATAATTATTTATAAAACAAAATATATCAATAAGTGCACTTACCTTAAAAATAAATAGCCGCGTTGAGGTATTCAATCAGTGAAGCATTAAATTAATTTTGAAATAATTTTAAAACAGTTTTTTTTTTTAATTTTAGTGTCATATTAAATCATATTAATATTAATAATATTAATGCTGCGTATACTTTCAAATAAAATTTTCTGCTTTTTTTCATAAACAAATTTTCAAATCGTTTTTAAATGAAATAATTTATGCGATAATTGCCAGCTTTTGTTGAAAATCACCAAAGATAACATTTTACTAAAGAAACGAAAAAATAAAATTTAATTAGTTATTGTGGTTTATCTATTAAAAAATAAATATTTGCAATATTAATTAATTTTTATATGTATATAAGTATATTATTTTATTAAAATTTTTTCTTCTATAATTTTTTAGTCTTTATATTATTGTCAAAACATGCACTTAGAACTCACATAGGTGCTTAATAAAATTATCGTTCCTATGCGGTTTTCCACATTCAACTAAACAGAATATTTAGTTTCACTTTAGTTTAGAAGAAAATACTATATATAAATGTTACACGTAAAAGTATTAAAGTTTATGGATATATTTCTGTGCTTACATGCTGTAGATAATCTCATAAAAATATTCACTTGAGTTCATGACACGAAATTCATATGCAAACGTGCAACTTTTATTTCAGCACTTGGATGACTTTTGTAGTATTTTCATATATCCTTCGAGGAAAAAATAATTTATTTAAGTAATTCTTAAGAATTTTAAACTAGTTAAAAATAGTTATTTATTGCTTACGTTCTTATTCACGCAATATTTTCTTTTAATTTTTAAATAAATGAAAATTACATTTACATTGTGCATACATGCATTAAATAAACACATTGCGTATGAGTGTTTTTTTACACCTTTCAAAACTTGCAGCTTCCGGCTTTTTGTGAATTAATAACAACTTTTAATTTTATTAAAACAATTATTGGATAATAAAACTAAATTGAAAAATAAAATTTTATAATATAAATCAAGATGTGCTAATCTAGTCATTTATGAAATAGTTTTAAAGTAATTTTATTATTTTTATATGTTTGATGTACCATAAAAGTATTGTCATAGATTTTATTATTATTATTTTATAGTCAAATAAACTTATAAATGAAGATTTTAAAATTAATAAAATAAATTTTAATTTCTATTTTTTTATACAATTTTTTATAAAAAAGATAATTGTTTTTATGCAATAAAAAACAATTTTTTCGCAATAATAATTAATGATTTTATTATTAGATTTTATTATTATTATTTTATAGTCAAATAAACTTATAAATGAAGATTTAAAAATTAATAAAATAATTTTTAATTTCTCTTTTTTTATACAAGTTTTTATAAAAAAAATAATTGTTTTTATGCAATAAAAAATAATTTTTTTCGCAATAATAACTATTGAAAATTAAATTAAAATTGTAAATACATAATAAATATTATAACATCGATTGTATAATTATATGAATAATCATTCAATCAATATCGTTAAGATAATTCATGACCAATAATAAAATCAAAATAAAATAAACTAAATAAATAAAAATAATAATAAAAAATAACTAAAATTATTTGCAGGTTTTTCTATGACTATAGAAATCTCCAACAATAAGATATAATAAAAAAATTTCTCAGAAAATTAAAATATTTGTAAAAATAATCAAAACAAAGATTTCCACTTTCAAAACAAAAATTAAAGTAAATAAAATAAATATTAAAAATAAATTAATACAACCAAGCACTACAGAATTATTGTTATGATATTAAAAACAGATTACTTTTATATTATATTAGATTTACTGCATGTGCGGAACATAATTTCAAAATTATTAACGAATAACCATAAATTATTTCGCTTTTTGTCCAGAAATGATACTTCTACAGTAGAAGGAAGCAAAAATTTTAATACCAAAGTAAGCTATACGTTATGGTGCACCAATATATTAAGCACAGTCTGTAGGAAAATAAGAGAGTTATATTGAAATTTGTTTTTTTCCTCCTTTTTTGCTTAAATAAGTTTAAAACAATAATACTGAAAAGAATAAAAATAAATATGCTCTAAATCTAAATCTATAAAGAAATTGATTGAAAATCTAAAATAAATTTCTTTAATTCGATATGGAAAGTATATATGGACCGATATAGCATACACCGTCAACCAGAAAATGTAAAACTTATATTAAAAATTAATATATTTTTTTCCTTTTTTTGTTTCAATAGTTTTAGAAAATTTATAACGAAAGAAGGAAAATGAATCTATTCTTAAAGGTATAAATTTAAAAGAAAGTTCAAAGTAAACATAAAAAAAAAAAAATTTCTTAACTTCAATAGCTATATTAACGAAGAAGAAATGTGTGCTTTTCGGTTAAAAATGAAATTATTCATACCTTACTTTAATAATATTTAAAAAACTACTTTCAACTTCTCAATACCCTAGCATCGAAGACCTATGTTACTCTTTTGTGGGTACCAAAATGTGAAGAGCAATAAAAAAGCAAAGTCCCTAGCAAAGAAGGGTGCATGTACTCCTTTCATTGGTCCAGAGCCATTCTCTGGGGTAACAAATAGCTTCACTTATTATGTAAACGGGAGAAGAAAAGTCTATTTGAACACTGGAGACCCAAACACACATACTGCAGTCAAAAAGATTCAATAATCCTGAACACATCAAAGTTGATGCTATCCTTAACCTTAGCAGAAACGATATTAAACGCTACACTGAACTTCTAACAGGACACTGCAGACTCAATTACCACATGAAGAATTTAGGTGCGGTAGAAAGTGATACCTGTCGACTCTGTCATGAGGAGAAGAAAACATCGGAACATATTCTATGCAACTGCCCAGCGGCGGCAAGACGTAGACTTAACTACTTTGGCAGCGAACTAGGTGAAATTAAGCCCACAGCAGTTACGAGACTTATGAATAGTTTAGAATTATTCTATTTGGGCTTATACGCGCACAATAGATCTTTTAGTTCGGGGTGCATTCATAGCCTAATATTTGAGAATATGGTATATCCAATTCAGTTGAGAAAGCTCTGCGAATAGATTGCATGCTTTTTAAAATCTTTTATTACTAATACTTGTTTTCGCTAATCGCAGACTCTAAACCTTATGTCAATCACAGTATATCGATAAACGATAAGTTTTTGTGGCATTCATGTCATGGGAATACAGGTGAAGTACTATTGTTTAGTTTTAACATCCAAAAAAGTTAGAACAATCTCTCCTTTATGTCAAGCTTGTTCCACCAAAACTCTTGCAAATTGTAACACCACATGAAGAACAGGCACTAGAATATCTGTTGTCATTATTCACAAACCTGGGAAATACGTGTTTTCACCAATGATTGGTTGTGAAACGTTCAATTCTTTTTCAAAGATAGGAAGAATGTAGAATCAAAAAGACGTTCGTACAGTGAGGATAGATTTGATTACTGTTTTTTACCTACTTTTACATAACTATTTCAAATATTTTTAAATACTAGAAATATTAATTTTGTTATGTGATGAGTGTGATGGCACAAATGAAGTGGGGATGAGTTTGTCAGAGAAATATTAATTTTGTTATGTGATGAGTGAGAAGGCACAAATGAATTGGGGATGAGTTTGTCAGAGAAGATGATAAATGTATAAATATACGTTAACTCCTTTTGTAGACGTTTAGGTCATAAATTTCTTACTTAATTGTATTCCTTAACTAAATATAAATAACAACGTATGTAATTTATAACTAAATTAAAAAAATGAATTAAATTAAATTATGAGAACTTAAGTGTTAAAGTTACAATTTAAAAAATAGTGTATTTAAACACTGAAATAATGGAATACATGGCTTCTACACACTTCCAAGCAATTTTAGCAACCACATTGCTACAACATCTCAATGCTCTTATTACCATATCTACACCATATCTATACCACATGTACTTACCTAAGTCAGTTTCTCAAATGGCACATTTGAAAATAGAATAGTGATAGGAGTTATTGAACATTTAACGTTGTTTAACAATCATTCATTAGTAATAAAAGGAATAAAGAAACCGATGCCAAAAATATACAAGTATAAAAAATAATATCTAACAATTTTTACTTGATTGTAGAGTCTCCTACAGGTATTAAATTTCCTGAGCAACAAACACGAGTAACAAAGGTCGACAACTTTGACAGTTTCAAGTTAACGACCTTTTTGCTTTATCTGATTGTTAACAATTTAATAAAAATACTTTATTTTATTTATAAATTTATTTTTATTTTGCAAGTGACTTTTCATCACCATAACAAAAATATCTTTTTTCAGCTTACAAACATATAATTTAAAAATAGTTAGCAAAATCAAATGTTAAACGACTTTAATTAGAATTGAAACTGTCTCTCCCATTTTATAGTTATTACAATTATCTTATATTAATTGAATTAAAATTACAACCAAAGAAAAAAATTATTTGTCATTTAAACAATATGCATGTTGAGTATTCTGTATTGAAACAATGAAAACCCCACACACATCAAAAGGAACAAAAACTATGACTCTCCTTACATATAAGTAATTAAATAGATAACAACGATAGTAAAAATTTTTTATGTGTTGTAATATGTTATAGTAAATAATGTAAATAATATAAAAAAGTTTTTTGTTACAAAAAAAAAAAAAAAATAAATAAAAATTGCATTAAACAATTTCAGTGAAACAATGAAATTGTAATTGTGCATGCAATGAAGCGAAGATATGAATAATTTAATTACTCATACGCCATGTGGCACTAGAAATTAATTTTTCTTTTGCGAGCAAATATAATGCATTTTAATTCGCAAGTCTGCACTAAAAGTTTATAATGCAATGTAAGGGTATATAAAATTTTGCTATATTCAATGAGAAGCGCAGAAAAAAAGCAGCTCGATTGATAGATAAACAGTTTTGTTACAAATAAGTTTTTTTATGATTAATACAAATGTGAATCAGATGCTTGAATATTGACGGAAATAGAAGTATTTCAGTGAGCTATATACTCACTGAAATGTAAGTAAGTTATAGAAGTACTTCAAATTTATGTTATTTTTATTAAATTAGTACGCACGTAATATTAATATGAAATATATATATAACATATATCAATTTGTAGTGATTAAACGCCGTCTGTGCTTGAAAAAGAACAAGACTTTTAGGGCTAACCATGTAGATTTGCTTCTTAATATGAGAATGTAGCTAGAGTGGATAGAAAAACAAGCAAAGCAAATGAGTCTTGTGGTAAATGAGAACAAAATAAAGTACTTTCTGTCAACAAACACATCTCCTGAGCGTCTTGGGACCCACGTCACTGTTTACAATTATAAGTTCGAAGTTGTGAAAGACTTTGTTTATTTAGGAACCAGCTTAAACACCAAAAATGACGTCAGCGTAGAGATTCAACGAAGAATCACTCTTGCCAACAAATGTTTCTTCTGGCTAAGTAAGCAATTGAAATATAAAGCATTTTCCCAACAAACAAAAAACACGCTCTACAAATCTTTTATCATGTCTGTCCTGCTGTATGGTGCAGAAAACTGAACAATTAATTACCAACAGTGATGACAAGGTGTTAGGAGCATTGGAAGAGAAAAATTGTTAAAAGATCTATGATCCCTATGGATGGAACGATGAGCTGTACGAGCTATACGGCATTGATATAAATAAGCGCATAAAAACATAGCGGCTTCTCTGGCTTCATCATGTCGTGCGAATGGAAGAAAATGCTCCGGCTAGAAAGGTGATTGATTTGGTATCCGCAGATGAAAAACGTAGTAGAGGACGTACGCATATACGGTGGAAGTACCAGGTGAGTAACGATTTGGGAGCAGTACTACCAACTGGCGGCAGCAAGCAACTAATCGGACTGGTTGATGTCTGTAATGGCGTCTGTAATGGTCAACTAAGTAAGTAAGTAAATAAGTAAGTAACTAGAGCGTAAGGTATTATTCCTGTCTGGTATTAATGGCTACTATTATCATAATGCTGTGTTTCATTGACAATTATTTGCCTAAAAACTCTAATATATATGTAGTATACTTAAGATCCATGAGGACAACAATAATAAATTTTATAATAAAAATTTAATAATAAAAATTTTGATTTAATTTTTTACTTAAACTGTTTGAGTATAAACTAATAGTACATTTAATTTGAATACAAGTAAAACTATCACACATCACTGATGATGGGTATTTGGCAATACTCGCAACAGCTATATGGTTTGTCAAAATTCAATTAATTAAATAATAATAAAAAAAATTTTGTTGTTGTGATTAACTACTGTTCTGAAACACTTCCTAATTAAAATAATAGTTTCTGCAAACAAACATGGTTTTTTTACATATTATAATTGACTTTAAAAATCAAAGTTATTTTTATTACTTTATTACACACACAGCGTTATCAAATCAGGCTCCTCGGGGAGGAGGTATGCAGATTTGAGGTCAATTATTGCTTAGTCTGATGAAGTGCTAAACATTAATTCAGTCAAGGCGTAAAGAGAGGTTTTAAAAATACCTCGAGTTAAGAAAGAGTAAAAGTGCTCAAGTGCACTAGTCTTTGAGCACAAACATTATTTAATTTATTAATTAATTTAAATGTTTTTGAAATAGTTTCCATTTATTTCTTAGTTTTATTTAAATGCTTAAACCACAAAATATCATATTCTAATATTTTAAGTTCTTTCTATTATTAACAATTTTATATTATTTTACTTATGTTATCCGCTATTCGACTGTATGCTATTTTTGTATATATCGTTATAAATATTTACTAATTTTTTTCAGTTAATAAGATATTTATCATCATCAGTCAAACATATTGGCTGCCGGTTATCTCATTATTTTATCATTTGTCAACGGCTTCGGTATGAGTTTCAGCCAAGCGGACGCCAATATTCTCGTTACACTTGTTGAATGAGAAATATTTCAAATTTTTCTGGTAATAATAAAATCAATAGACAAAAATAATTTGAGTACTGAATTACAAAGAATAACAAAGAAATATTTTTACTACGTATTTTATATATTTTTTTAATATATTTTTTTTTATTATGTATTTTTTGGCAATTCAAAATTTAGAAAAAAAAACACAAATCAGCCAAGAATATTTTTTGTTGCCACTTGTTGTTTCGCACGTATGGCTTTCCCGCTAATCTATTTTCTATTAGCCTAAAGATGAGAATTGCTCGAAATACGTCTGTGAGCTAAAATTATTCATATACAAACCCCGTATACCTAAAGTGATTTGTATTAGTTAATTAAATAAAGACATTTATTTAAATCATTGCCGTCTAAGAATAAGTTTATATATAGAGCACATCTGTTAAAAATATTCTATTTTGTTTTAATTTTAGTAAATATTTTTATTACCTGAAAGTAGTACGCAAACAAACCAATATTTGGATTTCAGATAAAATGCGATAAATTTTAATAGCTTCGTCGTGCTTTTGTTTTCATAGTTTTAAGTTTATGAATGCTTCAAAAATGTTTCAAATACGAGTATAACCGGATGTAATTACAGGACTTAATTTAACTATAAAGATATTACTGACAGACTGAGAAATTATCAACAAAAATAGTTTGTCTAAATATAGTACTGGCGTCGAGTAACTGATCTTAAAATACTAAATAAATAATAAAATAATATAAATAATATCTTTTCTAAAAGTAGCACGAGCCAAGTGTTTAGTTTGATTTAAAAGTGTCTACCACAGAAATTTTGTTAATGCATTCAACGTATATGAACTAAACCCTATATATTATTACTTTTCAATTCAGTTCCAACTTTAAAGATTTTGTATTATTAATTAAATTTATAATATACAATTCATATGTTAAATAAAATCACTATTTTGGATTTACTGATGATACTGATGGTAATTTATATAGGTATATATTTGTGCATACAGCTTGACTGAAGAGTTTTAAAAGCGACACCTATTAATCAGTAAAGGAATCAAAATTTATACTTTTGACATACCATTTTTTAACTGAATACAGATAAAACAGATATAGACACAGATTTGTAGTCATTTTCTAAAAACCATTTAAAGTTGACTTGTGACTTGATTTTGTCACAATGGAAAGTTCTTTCTAGAAAGTTTATCAGCAGCAAATGAAATTTTTCTGATCATACACAAATTGTAAATATGTTAAAGCAATCTGTTTCTTCATTTCCAACTGTGCATCAGAGACCTGGATCTATTATCATGATCCTAAACTGAAACAAGATCATTTACAGTGGACTGAAGCTGCAGTTTTGCTCCAAAATAGGTTAAGTCAGAAAAATCGGCAAGAAGAGTTATAGTATTAGTTTCCTGGGGTATAACAGGAGTTTTATTGATTAATTATTTTGAAAAAGACAAAACAATTAATTCGGAATATTATTGCAACCTTATAAAATAATTGAAAAAGGACGCATAAGAAAAAGCCATGTGGAAGAAAAGGTTTATTCTTCATCAAGACAATGCAAATTATAGTACGAATTGCTTTAATACTCACTATATTCTCCAGACCTTACTGAATTTTACCTCTTTAGAAATTTGACGCAACTCATTTATGAGAGACGTTTTCCGTCAAATTAAGAAACCATTGCTGCCATAGAACAGTATTATGCAGAGCTTCCGGAAAATCATTACAGAGATGGTAAAAAATTATTGAAGGGCGTTGAGATAAATGTTTTATAGTTGCGGGAGACTATTTTGAATAAAAATACTAACTTTATTAAAATTTCACAGTTTTTCATTCCTGCTTTCAAAACTTGTCAATCAAACTATATGCTATATATAAAAATTAATCACACTTTCCACACTTGTCACATTTTTAGCTCATTTAATATATCTTAATATGATATATAGTATGATTATGTATTTAGATGCAATTTTAAATTATTATTTAGAGCAACTATTTTTGATATATTACAAATGCTATGATGTTAATCAATCTTTCAAATAGTTGGGTATCTTGTACCAAAGAATCAGCTCATGAACTTACGGACGATATAGAGTAAATATACAACTGACATCTTATAAAAACTATTCTTATTACAATCTTATTATCTTTTTATACAATCTTATTATTATCTTATTATGTCAATTTCCGTAAGACAACCTAAAACTAAAAGTTATTTTAATTTTGTAAATTATTTTTCCTTATGTTTATCTTAAAAAGACTGGTAACAATAAATTTTATATCCATTTTATATTAATGGAAATATACATATACAATCTATTAATTAGACCTATTAAAATTATAGTGAAAGTCATTAACTTCCTGCTTTTTATGAAGCTTTTCCTTTATTTGTTAATAAAAATCGCAGATTGAAGGATATATTCGTTAAGTCAAAATGATTTCATAAGCCATAAAAATGGAATTGTAATTAAATTTAATGACACAATTATTGATTTATATTTCAGTTTTATTAAAAGCCATTTTACATATCGTTAATATAATAGAAATAGTAATAGTTTTTGTTATATTTTCGTTATTTAATTTGAAATAGAGTATCTGTAAAAAAAATCGACATTGGAAATATTTTTTTTTAGTTTATACATTTACTATAATTATATAGTAATGATTATTAATTAATCATTACTTCTATTATAAAATAAGGGGGTTATGGGTTTTTACGGCAGCAAAGTGCTACAATCATGATAAGCTTCTTATGTGAGCTAATTCAATCATAAATCATTAACAATAATTACAGTCAAATTAACAGAAATTTAGTTAATTTTTATATAAATTAATAAAATAGCTATTTGAGCTTTTATCATAACGAGGTAAATAATCGCTTAAATAACATCAGTTAAATATATATTAAACGACATCTATCTGGCTAAATCCTTTAAAATTCCTTCATTTATACAGTCCCTGTCAACACCTTTAAATAAATAATAAGTTAATTGTAGGATAACTGGTCAAATTCCTCACTGTAACTGGGACATTCGACTTGCATACACATTAGGTTATCCTGAATGATCAGAGTTCTTATATATTTAAAATCGTTATATAAATAAATCAAGAATGCAGAGGTTCGAAGTATATTTTTCAAATTTTCATTTATGGTTTTTTTTGTTAAATCCGATTATTTTACTACATTCTGTCAGGTATGAATGACAATAAATAATATATATTAATAAAAATCGAAAAAGAAAGACGCGCATGGACCATGCCCAGTGACTTGTCCATATTTAATCTTATTTAACTTTAATCAGTTATATTTATATTTTTAAATATTTATGACTTCTAACACATTTTTAAGACTAATATTGAGTTATTGTAATATAATGAAGAAGAAATTAAAAAAAATTAATTAGTTAATTTTACTTACTTATCTTATTTAAATTATTTCAGTTATTGAATGTTAAAGTTCAAAAGTTCTATAATCAAAAATATCTCAGTACATTTTTGCCGACCTCTGACATAGTTTATATACTAAATCAATCAAAGGAGGAACATCTTATAATAAGACCACTATTGTAAAAACCTTAAAGAAAAGCGCTTTACCTGAAAGCTATAATATAGCTTTCCTTGTCGTCCTAACACCCATTATACCTAATTTCAACTCTCTAATCAACATTTCATCAATATTTCTTCAACATTCCATGGCCTGATAAGATTTCAGCGTCATAGTTCAAAACCCCCCTAATAAATATTTTATTAATATTTTTCCAACACTCCCTTGGGTGATAAAACTTCAGTATCATACTTCAAGATCTCCCTAAAAGCATTTTATTAATATTTTTCCAACATTCCCTTGGTTCATAAGACATCAGCATTATACTTCAAGACCTCCCTAATAGCATTTTATTGATATTTTTCCAAACTTCAGTTACATACTTCAAGATCTCCCTAAAAGCATTTTATTAATATTTTTCCAACACTCCCTTGGTTGATAAGACTTCAGCATCATACTTAAAGCTCTCTCGAACCATTTTATTGATATTTTTCCAAC
>NC_051847.1:84201795-84227650 GCF_002237135.1 Teleopsis dalmanni | reverse complement strand
ATTTATGTCCATCCAAACCAATACTAATATTCGCTGCCTAATTTGGATATTATTTTACCAAAATATGGAAATTCTGTTTGAAAAGCGGTTGATTTTGCTATGCTGCGGCAAGTAATTACTGTTTTTTTCATAATATATCTCTTGATGCTTTTAGTAAGACTTGTGTTATTCCAAAAAATTTATTGTTATATACAGCAATAGTTTAGCTATTCCACCTACTAGTGACTGGTAGCATAAAGTTGTTGGTTACATTACTTGTGTTATTCAATGTTTATATATAAATTGACAAAGAGCTTTTATGAATAAAATTGTGTCTATTAATTTATGCTTTTCTTGTTAAATTCAATTTAATATTTTGATAATAACACTTTTTATTTTGAAAAATGCTGATTTTCAACAAGGTCCTTAATCAAATAACTCTTATCTGCCTGAATTGAACTATATATTTTTCATTATTTATATAAATATTGTAATTCATTATTTTACATTTGCGTTATCTCTGCGGTTAGATATTCATCACAAATGTTTTTAGTGAAAATAAATTTAATTTTCAAAATTGCTGCTTTTATTAAAGTCTCTATAATAGTAAATTAAACTTGTATTTTTGCTTATATTGCTAAATTCACATTTAACATTAGCAGCAATAGGTTAATTATTGTTATAGAAAAAATAGCATTTAATTTTAAATAATTATTTTTTATTTATCTTACCATATCTCACTTTAAAAACTTCATAAATCTTATCATTAATGTTTTAATCACGCTATATAAAACTCCCTTAATTATAGCTGTTGCTATACTTCAGCACTTTCACTTCACTCCACTATTTTCCGATACCCTTAATATCCCACAGCCTGTGATACTTTTTTATGTTATTATTATCACAGATAAGCACAATTAATTTTTTTTTTAATATAGTATGAAAAAAAATTAACTGATTTATTTGCTGTTATCTTTCATTTGCACTTATGAATTCATATTAAATTTATATACACGGATATTTGTTGCGATTTTTCTTTATGTACATCAAAAAAAAAAAATCTGAAATATTCTAACTCCCACCTGTGCGCTGTCACTCCCATTAAACTTAATTTATAAGAGTGAATTTAATATTTCTACGGCACATTAAAAAATCAATTTTAAATTGTGTCATAATAAAAAGTTTGCCCATCACAGTGCTTTGTGCCCAACCTCAAATAAAGATAGAGAAGTTGATGTACGAGCATTTCCCATGTCATTAAATCGTTACACAAACGGCATACGGAATGCTGCTCTGCTCTGTGGTGGATGCGTTGAAAACTCTAAAGTGAAAAGTGTATCTAAGGGAATGCTGGATGTACACTGGATGCGTTGGATGTGTTGGATGTGTTGGAAACGCTGAATGACTACCACATATCCGCAGCTTAAGTAATTTT
Source organism: Teleopsis dalmanni (assembly GCF_002237135.1). Taxonomy (NCBI): domain Eukaryota; kingdom Metazoa; phylum Arthropoda; class Insecta; order Diptera; family Diopsidae; genus Teleopsis; species Teleopsis dalmanni. The sequence goes on along the minus strand of NC_051847.1, from coordinate 84,226,236 downwards.
TTCACAGTTAGGGCCAACTTCGCCAAACGACATTGAGGAACAATGTGCCATAATATTTGATTTATAACGATTGTTATTGTTATTATAAAAATATTCATTTTTTAGGTTCCAGATTGAAAGATAAAACTGTGCTGTGTTGCGGTTGTAAAAAACTGTACAATTCAATCACAAAATATGTTGGTCATATGCCTTGAAATTTTTAATAAAATTTAAATAAATTGTCTTTTAAGGACATTTTATTTGCAATACATATATTTTATTTTAAACTTTATTATATTGTTTTTAGAGTTTTAATATAGGGTTTTAATGTTATGCGTTATTTTGAGTGCTATAAAATATTAAAAATTTATTAGATATAATTTGCTTATATAATACTATGATCAAATTATTTTAAAATTAAATATATTATGAAAATAAGTTGTAAATTAAAGTCATTTTTAAGACGGAAGTGACTATTATGTTTAATAGAAACTAATATATTTCATAAAGAGGTCTTCAAAAAGTTGTGAACTACAACAATACTTTTTTAAAAAATTATTTATTGAAATATATTATAAATTAAAAATGATTTGATTTAATAATCATATAATGTGATATATAATATATTAAAATATATTATATATCACATTATATTCAAAAAAATGATTTGATTGTCCCAATTGATTGACACTGTTTAATAGGAAGGCACGCTATGAGACTGGGTCTCCCCTTTAATGACTTTTGTCGAGGTTGTGATTCTGAGGATGAGGAGGAGACTGTACTACATCTCATGTGTCAGTGCCCTTCCCTAGCCAGAAGAAGATTAAAAACCCTTGGATCTCCTTTTCTAATTGACCTGACTGAGTTGTCATCCTGTAATGTTAGGGACCTAGCCAAGTTCATAGAACTGTCAGGTTGGTTTTCCTTTACCTAATAGGGGAGTCGTTACCTTTCTTCGGCGTTAAATGTATACTGACCACAATGGGCCATTATTTGTGCTTAAGTGGGCTTTTTGGGATTACAAGGCCACCACTTTTCGATTATTAAATCCGGGGTAACTTCTTCAATCTAAATTCACTTTTAGTGCAATTATCATTTGCAATTTATAACTCTCGAGCAAAATGTATAACACTTGATACTCTATTCATTTTGCCAGAGTAGTAAGATTGCTCTGAAATTAACAATTATTTTATGAGACTGCACAAAGTGTGATTTGATTCGACATATGTTTATATAATAAATATAAATGTTTACTAACACGACTACCATTTGTGTAGATTACCTTTAAAATGTTCGAATAGGCAACAAAATTTGACAGATCGAGAGTAAATGTAGATTTAATCCAGATTTACCAATCGAAAACGCCATTAAAGTGCTTATAAAAAAGTTTCCTTTTTTCATAAATAGTATTTTTCATACTATAGAAAATCAATTTGAAATACATAAAAATTGTTCAAACCCTGACTAAAAAATTATATACGGACTATGAAATCTTTAAATATTTCCAAATATCATTACTGATTATGAATTTTCAAATCTAATAAACCTAACAAACCTAAAAATTGTATATGAGTTCTTAAACCGTCAAATATTTCCAAAGACCACTGTTTATTAATATTTTACAATATTTAGAACTGGTTCTTGATGAGCCTAAGACAGATGTAAATAAACAAATTTCTTAGAAATAAAGTTTGATCAAAATTCTATCGTATCAAAGTCCTATAGTATCATAGTTACAGATCTATCGTAGGGGAGAGTTGGAGATCTTAACGGCCTATTAAAACATAAAACAACGCATGGACAAGCATTTTTTTCTTCAAGTTTGGGAACAAAAAGAAGTTATTGGGTGCCAGGTAAAGACTGTATGGTGAATAACCCATCAAATCAATGTTTTAAATGCTAAAAATTCATATTTGAGCTGATGTATTGGAGTTCGTATTGTCGTGTTGGGGGATGATCTTCTTTCGATGGTTGGTTCTCTTCAATTCTTTAAAAACATCCGGCGAATAAATAGCTGTGTACCACTTAAAATTGACCAGTCTATGCTGTTCAAGTGGTGCAGTTGCGACATGACCGGTTTTTCTAAAAAAATATGAGTAGATTTGCTCCGTTCGTGGACAAGTTTTGCGGATTCTGGTCGCTTTGGAAGTCCCAAACATTGGGTCAATCAATTGTACTTTTTCAGCTAACTAAAATTGATTATTTCATCTGAACTAGGTTACAAAAAAGCACGCCAATAATTAGTTAATGACATATTTGCATTGAATTATTGTAGATAATTTTAGTTTTAATTGATTGTATTCGTCAATACAAATGTGCAATTTTAATTTTTTTTTTTAATTTTAATTTTATTCCAAATTTATTTGCAGTATTCAGTATTTGCAGTAGCTCAGTAGTTTTAATATATAATTAAATTCCTGATTTTACCTTATTATTTCGATAAACTAAAATTTGCAACAAAATTTTCACGAACTTTGATAATTACAACGTTTTTCCGTACGCAATTAATTTGAGCTTTATGAGCTCATTTGGAATTTTAATTGAAGTTTTAAGCTTTTCAGTGAAAAAGTATAAAAATGCAAATAATTGTTTCAAAACCCAATTTTTAAGCTCAAGTTGCGAATTCATTATTGCTAATAAATTATTTGCATAAAAATCGTTTTAGGCGATTTTAGTGAATAAATATTAGCAACGACTATGATTTTTCATTTAATTTGAATAAAACTTAATTAGGTTTTATGTACACAGAACGAAAATCAAATTAATTAGGTATTTTCAGTACATAAAAAATACAGTAAATAGTAAAAACTACGAACAAATATTAATATAAAATTTTAATCCTTTTTTTATGCGTATGCGAATGGCATAAAAAATAGATTAAAATATGCATTAAAATTTAAATAAAATTGCGGTCACTTGAATGTTTTGTAATGATTATACATTTAAGTATATTTACGATTTCTATGGAAATCAAGCATTTATTATTAACCATAAATTCTGCTTTAGTACACTTTTAGAAATAATAACCTTAAATAATTGAAATGTTAAATACTCTGATGGAATCAAAGTTGAAAATCACTAATTTAATTGGCATTAAATCTATTTGAGTCAAGACTTTTGATGAATTTAAGTATTAATAAAAAATTTTAATATCAATAAAATTTATAATGAAAATAAAATACAACACATGTCCTGCGAATCGTCGAAATTTGCTTCTTTCTAAAGTATTATATCCCATTCAAGCCAAAAATAAATAAAAAATTAAATAAAAACTCTGCCTTTTGGTTTATGAGATAATGGATACGGTTTCAACTTTACTTATTCAGAGGGCATAGTAGTCTCTTTACTTCAACAGATAACGGCATGAGTGAGTGTCCTCAATTTACGAAAACAAAAATTAGACGGAAATTCGAAAATAAAATCGCATAACAAATATAAAATAAGTTCTAAGAGTACAAGAAATGAGAGTGAGCGAAGATAAAATATTGTAAAACTTTCACTCAAAAACACATTATTTTTGTTATATATTATTTATTGAAGCAATGTATGACAGCTGATATGATACTTTCCTTCAGTTAATGCAATAGAACATAACTAAATTACATTTTTCTAATAACACTCACCAAAAAATATCAATGTAAATTTTCTCTCTCTTGCCTGACTTTTAAAATACTCATAAATAAACTACAAATCACTTGCTCCATATTTGTAACACGTATAAATATTAATGAGTCATATACAGTAGCAGTGCTGATTAGCGTGGGGAAAATGCACATGCTAAATATGGTGCATAAGATCACGGTGCTCTACAAACACATGTATCAAGATAATGCGTCTATAAACGCCCCATTCGAAATTCTAATGAATTTTCACTGATACCCACCATAGCTCTGCTGATCTTTGGGTCCGGAGGTGAATACACAGTGATTGATAACAAATGAATACCAATCATTTTTCCAGCTTAAGAATATAGAAGAAGAGTATAGGTAGGTAAGTGTAAATACTTTTAGTTTAATGCATGAGCCAATATTTGAATATGACTCAAGTGTTGAGGACTCAGTACAGATCTCTGATGCGGATATGTTGTTATCTGTTTAAGCAGTACTACATACTTTATACAACCCTCATTTTTATTTTATCAATCACAGTTATTTGAACCGATCATTAGACTTTTAATTAACGTGAACATCTTTAACGAATTTGTATAATTCCATATACTGCAACAGTACCAATTAACCCAGATGGATAAGTGTGTTTCTGTTTAGTTTAGGGCATTTGAAGAGAATGTGTTTAAAGGTATCAATTTCCATTTAAAAAAAGTTTCATGAAAAAGTCTCATTTTGTTAAAATGAGATCTTAGTCAGCAGTGTCTTCTCAGGAACCTGGTCAAGAAATGAATATTTTTTCTGTTTAGTGTAAATAGTCTATTAGAAACTATCCAAAATGGATTGATGAATCTCTTGATCTCTATCTTTGGAATTTACACTGCATTCAATACTTTTCAAATTGAAAATATTGCAAATATCTGAATACGTGTACAATATGCGTTCTCGCTTAGTTTCAATTAATTAACTTTGGGATCTTCGAAGAGAAGCCGACTTCATGTTCTTCATATCCCGGAACCTATCGTATTTTAATGTAATCGTTTTATCCCATTTTATTGATTAGTGATTAACCGGAGTTAACGTTTAGTAAATGCGTAACTCTCTTAAATTGTAGCCGTTATGTGTTTTTCTCTGTTTTTTTCTGTTGTGCTCATTCATGTAATAATATCCTTTTCATACTACAAACTTCTTACGAAGAACTCTAAATTATGCATTCCATTCTGTATTCTTTTTCACAGTTACTTTTATCAGAAAGTTATTTGAGTTATGGGAATAATGAGAGGCAATAAAAGCAATTTTGCGATAATGTGACAATTTTTGCAATAATTCTGCAATAGCAAGTAAGTATTAAAGAAACTAACAAAAATGTTTGAATAAAAACTTGAAAGGCTTTTTGGGTCAGAAGGTTATAAGAAACAACAACAAACCCATGTAACAACAGCAAAACTTAAACGGGTTGAGGAGTTAACGAACATTGATTCTTAGAGTCTACAGTGCATATAATAGCATTATGGTAGAAATTGCTTTAATGTCCTCTCATTTTTCCAGCTTTGACAATAAAAATGCAGTGTGAATGCACACTTAACACTCCTCAGGATAAGATTCTTTAAGCACGTGCAAAAGGCATTAAAAAATTTGACTATTTTAAAAACAAAATAAATTGCAAAATTATTTGCTTTTGTATCCATAAAGTTCATATAATTTTCTAATAAGTATGCCGACAATCATCTGTTTTTATTAAATACAAATGAACCTTGAAAAACCTTCAAACCTTGGTGAGGAAAAGAAATTTTACATAATTTAAAAAAATTTTTTTTATTTTACGTGTTATTGTAAGTTATTTGACGGCATGAGGCAGAATATTTCGACTATTGACAACGAGATTCCATCACAAAACATTCAAAAGTCCGTCTTAGATTCATGCACTGCTTACAAATGTGTGTAATATACTTGGGTTTAAAGATCTGCTAAGGACTAAATGTAGTCTCTTTTGTGGGCGTGTTAACACTATTTTTATATAAGCTCTTTAAGCAGTAACTACTATAATTGATTAAAGATTCTATTAATTTATTATTAATATTGTACTAATATTCATATCTCTCAGATCTTATCAAATGGTGTTACTTCATCTCTTTCTCGGTCAGCCATTTCTTCTCGCTATTCTCACTTAACTGGTGATATGAATGTTATTAACTAGAAGATATAAGCTAAAAATAGAGAAGAATGAAGGAATGTCGTAAAACAAGCTTAGGTTTTATGACTATATAATCCTTCATGGATTATATAGTTAGGAATGATCATGATGATGATTGTATTAATATTAAACATTTTGTAAGTCCCGGAGATTATTGTCATGTATTCTTAGTCAACCAAATTTTTTATAAATTTCTTTGACTTCAAAATGAAATGTAATGAAAAGAAATGTATTGTATCTTTTATTTGTACAGTTAAGCATTGGTTGCAGAGTTTATAGAGTTCAGAGTATATTGATTATCATATAGTTATCAAGACTTTGATTTATCAAATTTAATTTTAATCAGTTTTTTTAAATCTTTGGTTTTCTTAATTAAACCCGAATCGCACATATCTTCACAAATATGTGAGGTTAGGTTATACCGGTGTCCAAAGAATCCACTTAAGGGCCCATTAGACAGCAACGCTCGTTGTCAACGCGCGCTTGCCATTACACAAACAATTTTTTAAAAATTTTTTAAACACGCCCCAGATAAAACAACAAATATACTAAAAAATTGCTCTCACATGAGAATTTTTTTCTCCTACTTTTCTCCTACTTTGTGAAATGTGAAATTTGTTTGTGTAATAGTAACATTTGAAATTTTAAGAAATGTTTTGACGAAAATCAAAAAATTTTGATATTTCTTCAAACATGCTCGTGTTTTTGCATATACAGTCGGATTTGGTCGGCATGCAAAATTTTATTTATTTTGAGGAAATGGAAGCGTAAACATCGTTTAAATGCACGCATGATTTGTCCGTTAGCATGCGATGCTTTGCAAATATGAATGAATTGTATCTTTAATTTTAAATATTTGTATTTTCTACCTAGGTAAAATTTTTTAATTTCCAAAACATTTTATTAAGAAGAATTAAAATATTAATAACCTTGGGCTAAAAAAAAATAACCAAACATTAAATTACAATAAAAATTTTGTTTTAAATATTAATTGCATTGTACACCTACGGAAAATTTGTTATTAAAAAATACCAAAAAAAAAATTAAATTATATAAAATATAATATATATAAAAATAAATATATAAATTGAAATCATAAAAATAAATATAAATATATAAATTAAAATTATAAATTAAATGTAAAACATCATTTTTCGTAAGGAAATTACGCATAGCAGCCGCTGTCGACACTTCAGCGATTGCTTTAATACTGATGAGTGAACAAATTTTGCATTGTTTGCTGGAGGCGTGTTTAAAAAATTGTTGGTAAATTTAATGTGTAATGGAGAGAGAAGACTTCGTGTGTTTGTCAACGCGCGTTGATGTCTAAGGGCCACTTTAGGCTCATTATGTTACCATTCAAGAAACCAGAGGTTTAAAAATCACCTTGAATTTTAATATGCTCTTTGGAAGGAGGCCCTCCCTATTTAAAGGAGTTTAAAGTTAACTCTTATAAATACTAGTGGTTTCGAAACCCGAAGTGTGAAATACAGTGACTATAACAAAAGTTCTGATATATGCCTTTCAATGTAATTTTAATTATCATGTAAAGCTACAAGGAGTCTTTCAGTTTAATATTCATTTATAAATTAGGATTTTGTCAAATTTGTAGTTTCCGTTAATGCACACTACGTTTTTTAATATCGACTTAATTGATTAACTTAATTTGTAATTTCCGTTAATCCACACTACATTTCGTTTAGATCGACTTAATTAATTAACATTTGCATATATATGACTGACTATTCCTAAAAAATAAATTATTTTTACCTTTTCGATAATAAAAACTAGATAATAAATTTATAAAAGTTAAAATGTTTTATATTTTTTGGCTAAAGGTTAAACATAAAATGTTATTTCACTATATTATATATTACTATATTTCAGTTCCTCTACAAGTATTTAATAGCTATTTTTCTATACGTATATATGGAATACTTATATAGAAGGTTAATTTTAGCTTTTGGTATCACTAAAATGTGAATGCTATGTATATAGCACTACGACGAAATGAAAAAGAGTTCAAATTACGATTGATTTATTATAGGCTCTTAAATGAAATTAATTAGAATTCGGTATCATTAACGATGACGAAAAGTGCAAAAATGGCGTTTCCAATGATATACTGATATTAACTTTTGTTTGCTGGAATTTAAATTAATTATTTGGCAATATTTATAGCGATACATTCATCTAAAGTTGCAGACAGAAGGCAACAGAGTGTCAGTATTAAATTATGTTTAGCGAAGAGGCTACTGCACCATCTTGGCCATTAGAAGAGCTCAATTCATACATTATACGAGTAGCGAGTAATGCATACATAGAAGCGAGTAGAGCTAAATTAATGTTCAAAATTTTGTGCAAGTTGCAAGCTGACGTGTTACGAGGTTCAACAAACATTGCCAAATGTTTAACTTGTACTCTGAAATCCTGTGCAGTTGTGTACAATTAATTATGGTTTAGGCTCAACTAATGCTCTGGCCCCGAACACCCGCAAAATTACACATGTAAAATGTAATAATTTTATGAGCACACACTAAAATCCATGTCCTTTCCCCGAGTGTGTGCGCCTAAAATTTGGCTTTTTGAATGCATGGCGCTAAGCGCCACTTTAGACGCCTTTTATCTCACTAAATTTAGTACTTCTAATTACAATATTTTGCGCTTATTTATCATCCTTGAAAGGAAAATGTATTTATGCTCAGACAGATAAACAGTATCTTTACTTAATTGTACACACAAAAAGTTATACGTAAAGTGCGACTCTAGCTTTTTGTCTGCATTACATCCGTTTATGTTCATTGGTTTCGTTGCTTTCATTTGCCAAAGGAACAAGTAATAAAGATACGAGATACAATGCAATACAATACATAATGAAATCGAATGGAATGGAGTCGAGTAGAGCACAGTTGCACTGAGTAGAACGTAGTAGTGTAGAGATGAAGGCTAACTTATAAGATAACTCGAATCGGTTGGTGTAGTAGTTGTGGGAACACATTACAACATTAACGACAAATTGTCTGTGTGGAATACCTTTAAGTATACCAGTAGCATGGAACTAGGAGTACACACAATTAAACGACAAAATCTAAATAATTTATTTCGGAATGCTGCTTCGTACATTATTTGGCACTTCACACTTGGATAAGCCAGAAATACGAACAATGGAACAAGAAATCTAATTTCTTGTAATATGAATTATTTACAAATTATTACAACAAAAATATTAGTCGAATTATAAGTACACAACTATAATTTGAAATTTATGAATATTAATAACGGTGACACATAACTCCTTAGCTGTTAAGTGCAAATAAATAAAATTTAAATATCACAAGAATATTATAATAAGTCTTAACAGAGATACATACAGTGTAAGACATTCATTATCTTAACCAAAAAGTAGTCTTATTTATATATATGTGCTAATATCGCTTGACTCAATCAAAGATTAAAAAAGGTGCAATTAGCTTAAGTTATACTATCTTATAATGAATGTTTTAACAGCTCTCCTTATGCTGTAACTTCAAATTGCATAATCCTGGATTATTTTTTCCTTGATGCTTCGGCAGGTTAGCCTGTTTAATCTACTTAATCTTTGATCTACTTAACGTCCCTTACCGATGGTTCTCTAGTTTTCTTACAACATGTCCTTACTGTCTTATTTAATTTACTTAACAGCTAATACCAATTTTTCATATTAATTGTTTACTTAGGCAACAGTTCCCTATAATACAGAAAACCTCTCCGGTTCAAACAATTACACAACATAGTGTCTTCCCGAGTGTACGACCAAACATACACTGTTTACAATAAATACAATAAAGTACTGCCTAGAGTATAGTTTCAATCGGGATGCATTTTTTATATTGAAATCTTCGATTACTACATTTTCATCTTTTTTCATCTTAATCTTCCTGCTTTGGTACATTGACATTTTCCATGAGACTACTGAATATTTTTTGTTTTTCGAAGAAAAATAAAATCTTTTAAATTTTTTTAAATAACAGTTTCCTCATTCTATATTATTCCTTTTCATAATTTTATTTTTACACTTGATTTTTTAATACTTTTAATTTCTGCATCGCCACTTTTATAAACGTGCTAAATTTATTTGATATTCTATAAATTGTACCCAGGTGAAACACATTACATATCACTTAGATATCTTGATATCATTAGATATCATATACAGAGCTTTATGAAAGAAATTGTAAAGCCCAACGACAAAGTTTCTATTCGCTATTTATAGTGGTGTTAGCTTTTGGTGGTATATTCTTAAAATTGTTCTGGTGTTCCCGCTTAAAATTTGTTTTTCTTTTTCCTATCACTTTGACTTTTGATTATTTTATTGTATATGTATATGATTTTGACAACTTGTTAGACTATTTATCGGTAAGCACAAAGGACCTGTTAAATTACCTTAATTCAACGGAATGAATTTTGTTGTTTTGCCCTTTTTATATTTTAAGAGTATTAAGAGTATCTCAAAGCGCTAGAAATGAGGTATTGAGGTATAGTGAAAATGCGTTATTTAGAGCGATTTGAGCAAAGTTTAAATTTGTAAAGTGAAGTGAGGAGTTTTACTTCGTAATTAATCATATTAATTACTATTTTATTATTAATTTAATAATTCATATGATAATAAACTGGGAGGCGTTATATATCTTGGCATTACGTTGAACAAACGATTCACATGGCTTAAACATGTTCAACTGTAAAGAACTAGCTGTGCCAAAATTCTTCATCACCTTCAACCGCTATTCAGAAATGAAAGTCCCAATGCTAAGAACTGGAAACTGATATATAACCAAATAATTCGTCCGTCACTTCTATATGGATGTGTAGCGTTTAGCAAAGCTTTAAACACTACTATTCGCCATCTAGAAGTTGCACAAAGCCAGGCTCTGAGAAGACTTTACAAAGTACCATAGTACATTGTTTCCATCAAAACATACATAAAGGATAGAGCCCTGAAATTATTTACGAAAAGTGACAGATCTGTGGTTAATTATTGCTTAGTCTGATGAAGTGATAAACAATAATCCAGTCAAGGCGTAAGGAGGGGTTTTGAAAATACCTCGAGTTAAGAATGAGTAAAAGTGCTCAAGTGAACTGGCTCATATAGCTTCAACATAAATCTGCAATGTGGTATATTCAATTGATTTACTCAATGCTTAAATAAATAATATAGAGTATATTTATTTGTACATAACATTCGTTAGTAATATTTTTATATAAAGCTTAACAGTTCCCAAATCTTAATATATTTGAATTTTTTTCTTAGAAAAAAAGAATTTGAATTATAAATTTTGAAGTACTTAAAAGATATTTACGTGAGTAAACGATGATGTGGTATTTAAAAATTAAAGCGACGCGTTCGCGGTATCTTAAATTTCAGGCTCCATAAAAGCACTCTTCTGGCACTTTTGTATTTAAAATGTTTCAGTCAATTTTAATAATCTTTTTATTTATATTTTTTTTTTGTTTCTCTTAAATTTTCCAAAAAATTTTGTGAAACAGCAAACACAAGCCATAATTTTCAATTCAATTATAAAAGCCATTTCATAAATGAAACGCTTTCACTGAGCCTCCGGCGAAATCTATTTTAATTTCGCCTCCCCAATGATGAGCTAAACTGCCACTCCGAACTTCAAGAAATTGTAATAATGTTCCACAGTGGTTTCCGTTTCCAATGTTTACGGGAATACTCGTATACTTACGTCCTCGTACATTTTGTTCATTTTTATTGCTCCATTCCCATTTTCGGTTGCTGCAAATAATTTCGATATTTCTGGTGGGGGTTAACTACCCGCCTGCTAGCATGCCAGAGGAAATCAGGAAATTAGCTGCAATGGGGGCGAGTCAAGCAATATGTAAGTTCGCATATTGACAGAAAATTATTATTCATTAGTCTGACGATGTAATTGAAAAGTTTTTCATCTGATTCAATACGAACATTTTGATACGCTATCATATCATATTAAATGAAATCAGGCGAGTAGCGAAATAAGAAATGAGAAACTCGAGCTGAGATGAACCGAACTGAACTGAGTTGCAAGTTGGCAAATAATGTAGTAACCAATTTGTCATTGATGATGTGGAAGACAGGCGTATGTGAAACTATGCTGACTAATCTTTATGTAGATACGAGGAGCATGCGAGTATTTAGTCAAAGTTGTTGTTGTCAAATTCTGCTACAATACTCGTTTATATCAGTCGTTTTGCTTTTAAGGCTGCTGGAGTTACTAAAATGTTACTAATGATTCACATGACGTTGCTAAATAATATGTGACTATGCAACACGTTCGCTAGCAAATTGAAAGTATCCGCATCAGCATACAGATAATTTTTTTGCTAACAGCTTGATTGCCTCATATTACAGTGCGGGTGGCTTATTATATATATCCCTCCATCTATCTATCCAATGCTCTACGCAAACACATTAAAAGCAACTCGTTCATCTGAATATTGACAATTTTTCTTCCAGGGCTGCTGTAACGTACTTGTTGTGTTTATGTGGAATTTGTCTTTTGAATTATTAATGAGAATTTCTTTAAATGTGTCCCTTCAGAAGATATCCTTCACACAGCTTCGAGTGAATAAAAACGAATATGTTGATGATGATCGCTATTGTAATTATTTAGTTGCCATTTGAAAAACATAATAAAAATTCAGTTTGCTGTGCATATTTTGCAGTTAAGTTGTGACATAATTTTTTATCTGCAGTACTTGTGCTTTGTAAGGACTTTGAAAAGAATTTTTAAGTTAAAAACGATGTGAAATGTTCACAAACAGTGTGCAATATAAAAGTTTATTGCAGTACTATATACAGGGTATTTGATTTCAAATTATTTTTGCTTATGAACAACTTTAATTGTAGAGATGAAAATAGTGTTTCCGATTTCTTTGATACAGACGTCAGCAAAGAATCTTTGATTAGAGACCCTGACAAGGAAAAATCAGAATGTTAGAATCAGGTAGCATAACTCTGATGACAGCATAATAAATATGAAATTTTATTTTTGTGATAAAATAGCTTCAATTTAAGCATTATAAGGATTATAATGGTGTAATCCGAAACACCATCATATTTGGCATAACCATGGGAAAGGTTTCTTAGATGCAAAAGTTCCCGAGACCAAAAATACATACATGATTTGACAAATTGTCGATGAATTTTTACGGCACACCAACAACGAGATACTTGTCATGGCACGCATGGAAAATATATCCGATGGAGTGGAGTATATTGAATTAAATTAAACCGGCGACTTTAAGAACCCATTTAAACTAACTGGTACATTGTGTTACCATTTTAGAACTCGTAGGCTTAAAAACCATCTTCCATCCTTGACAAAGTCTAATATGCGCTTTAGAGGGACGTTTTAGAGCTATCCAATATCCTCAATAAGGACACCCTAATACAGTCGGTACCACGTATGCGCTAGGCAGTAACAAAACAGATGTGTTGAACCTTCATCGTTATCTACACAATGGACCCCAAAAAGGTACACAGTCCTAAGACAATTTAAAGTGGCTCAATCAAACTGCTTTGCTTGTTTACTAATGTTTAGTTTATTAAATAGCCTTCCTTTATTTTGAAACTAAGTACATTATGGTACTTAAAAGACTTTTAATTAATTTTACAGAAAATGTATTTTATTTTTGTGACTTTTTTTTCTCATTTTATGTGTTAATATCTAATTATATTTCAAATGCATCCTGCTAGAGAGTTTTCATTCTATCATAGACTGTTTTCTCATAATTATCCTTATAGGCAAGCTATCCTAGCATTATTTTCAATAAAAATGCACAAATTTATTCATCAGTGCTTCTATGCACTGAAGAATTTATGTGTTTTTATTGAAAAAGAGATTCGTTAGTTTGCGTCATAGGAGGCTTATAGAAAAGCAATATCTGATAAAAGCAAAATTCTTTCACAACATGTATTTAGAAGTCAATAAAGTATTTATGCACAACAATGGAAAGAAAAAAAATATGGATGTTTTTAGCAGAATGTGCGTTTCCGGAAATATTATTTAACATATTCCGAAAAAAATTATATTAAGCCATCATAGTTTTCAAACCCACTACAGTATAACGACGTTTTAATTATCAAATTCAAAAATATTTAATATACTATAAAATAGTATTTCTTTATATTAAGTTAATATTTATATATAGTTTAATTATAGCCAATATTCTAGAAAATATTGATACTAATCACACTTCACCTACCATGCGATTTTTTTTTGTTATTTATATTTTGCATGTACATCGAATAAGTGAAAACACCCTGTAAATCGCTTTGATGTGAGTTATTTTTAAATGAAAATAAGTTCTTTCATTAATTATTTTTTTTTCACAAGACTTGTACTAACTAAGTCAATATAGACTGAACAAGATGTTAGGCTGTAGCCTACGTTAAAATTAAACGAAGGTCACGCTCTTTTATAAAACAGAGACTTAAGAAAATGTTACACAAAACTAAAGACTTCCAAATAAAATAGCAACTCATAAATATTTCTTTTTAATATAAATAGTAAATATTTTTGAAATTTATCTAATACGTAAATATGCAATTTATTTTATTACTTAGTAAGTTTAGCTAGAAATCAATTCATTTAATATGTTCTTAATTATTTATACTTAGACTTAAATTAGGACTTATTTATATTTAATCACATGGATGGTATTACGGTTTTAATAATAACTGCTTTTAGTTTGATAGTTTAATAAACGTAAGTAAGTATTTTAATAATAATTTTAACTACAATGAATTATACTTATTATTATAGAATTTAGATATATATTTTAAATGCTAGTTCTAGTTTCAATGTAGAAGAGTATAATTTTGTAAGTAGATAAAAAATAATTTATACAGATTTCAAACAAGTGGATAATTTGTTGAATTTACATGAAAATTCAATTCGTTTAGCTTTCTTCAATCAATTACTAAAAAAAATTTGGTGTTTTGTTGATATAATAAATATATTTATATTAACAATTGAGTTAACCTCACTTAGTTAAAAATGAAAGATTCGAGAGTATCGCAATTATAAAAATATGATGTGATTTGATGGAATTGGAAGCATAAGATATTTATAGAATAGCATTACAGAAATAAATTGAGAAGGCCCACTTAATCTTTTTCAATCCAAATAATTTTACAATCAAGTTATATTTGTGTCTTTATGTACTAACTTAACTTCTGTTATATATAGTACCCGTTTTAGCAGAACCAACTGTAGGGGAAATTACTACAGTATCCTCTATCTACTATAAAGATCGATATGAAAAGACCTCTGGACGTCACTCTGCAAACCAGTTGGACAAGTTTTTCACCGAAAATATGAAGCTCTCGAAAAATGACAAAAGGTTATACATAATAATGGCCAGTATATACTTGATTTAATTTTTTTTCAATATAATATATTTTTCTTAACAAATACAGCAAAAAAAGAGAGAATACTTACCAAAATCACCCAATATTTTAAGAATATTACCATAAATAATTTTTGTGGTAGTATAATATGGGCATAAACTTGAACCCACTTCTCGGTATTGAATATTGGGTAATGAATATTATACCCAATACCGAGTTTAGTTTTATAATATGCCCATACTATATACTATATTTTATAATAGTATTATAATATCCCATTATTTTAATATAAACTACAAATTCAGTTCTCAGAGATTTTAAAGAAAAATGGTATACAATTGTAAAATGCAATAAATGTAATTGTTTCTATTCCGATAAACAGGAGTTAATACCACAATTCAATACTTTATTGAACTAAAACTCAGAATTTTTTACAGTGATTTGATAAAGAATATGAAAATATGAATACTTTAGTTCAAATAACAATGAAAAGAATTAACTTTAAACCCAACTGAAGAACAATTCTAATTCTATAATTAAAACAATTACTAATTTATTGCATTTTTGGATAACCAATGGGTATTATATTTCTAAATATCTTTGTTTCGTTTTTAACTAAATTTTATTAAATACAAATGGAATGATCAGTATACTCAATCACTGTACTGTACTTTATCTTTATGCACATTTAATGGAGTGCCCTCACATGTGAAGGGCATCTTTTTAGTTTGAAAAATATTACTCATACGCACTGTGTATTCAGAATGCAGCATATGTTGTATGCTAGAAAATATTTATAAAAATAAGAAATGTTCATCAATAGTTGTAGTTTTGGTAGTTGTTATTCAATTTTTGTTTATAAACTTATAAAATTTTAAATTTTGATTTTTCGAATGTTCAAATTTTATTCAGAAAATTCAACATCTTATTAAAATTCCATACGTTATCGATGGTAAAAGAAACATTTGTGCTAAAGTAGAATATATGTAGCATTTGATTCAATTTTGTTTTCTTTTAGTATGAAAAAATAAAATAGGTTCATTATGCATTGCGCTTTGTTATCTCATCTCACACATGCAGCGATTTTCAATGCAATATAGATACAGATACATATATTCAAATGAATGTGTTCACCTGTACGCCTTCCTTATTTTGTACTCCATTAGTATTCAGATAGGATTGCAGTAAACTTTCCAACTTGCAACCAATATTTTTGTTGATATTTGCTAAAAGTTTGCGAAATTTCCACCTTTACACGTTAAAAAATAACGTGTTCGTTTCGGTTTTGCTTAAAGGAGAAAAAGTATTTTTCGTCTGTTAAATAAGACTTTCTTAAAATATTTTATTTAGATTTCACGTAACTTTCAAATGTTGAAGTATTCCGCAATTTCATTTTCTTTCAACAATTCCGCAAAATTGTGTTTTTAGCTTTACAAACTTTTTTCAGTATTTTTGCATAAAATTTATGTATTTGTATCTTGTGATTCCTCAAAAGTCTACCAAAATACACGAAAACAAGGCATGGCTCTGAATCAAAACCAAGTCAAACCAAAGTAAACCAAGAACAATGAAGTCAAGAAAATCATTAAGACTAGGCGAGTGGTAGCTACCTCCAGCAGTAGAGAAGAATGAAGTGTGCGGGTTTCCTAGGAGCCCAGGCAACATGTCAACTTGTGGTGTACATTGCGTGCTCACTCACTCTGGCTCATTCGGTTGCTGCTTCAGAACTGTTAATCTTTTCAACTTTTTAATTACTTTTTCAAGAAGTTTAAAACATTTTGAATTGTTTAGAGGAAGTTTTTGTTACTGTCTTTTTTTTATGAAATTGAGTTCCTTTCGCACATACTCACATATTAATACATCCACTACATCCACAACACCCACAACAGTTATTTTGCTCGATATTTAAGTTTTCCATTTTAGGTTGGTTGAAGTACAAAAATGTTTTTTAATGTACGTGTAAAGCAGAACACATATGTATAAACTTTTATAAAAAACATTTTACAATATTTGTAATTTTTTAACCTTTTTTCTCTTTAATATAAAACGAACGAAAAAATTGTAATTTCATTATGTATTTTTTTCAACTTTTTCTTTTAGCAAAATAAGTAACAGAAGCCAACCGAATACAGGAAAGGATAGCATTGATGGCGGCACATGTTTAACGTTTTTGAAAAACCAGTTTAATCTGCCAATAACAACTCTCAACTCCCAACAAAATCTATCCAAATCGTAGCACATAAAGCAGCACAATCACACATTTTGTACGTGGCGCATTTGCGTCCAGCAATCCGCTCCATACACAAATCCCATATAGCCAGCAAAAGCCAGCCATTCAACCAAATAGACAGTTTGCCATGCATGTCTACTGCAACAGCACCAGAGCAGCACAATACAGTTGTGTTGTTGGCGGCAACCACTTGTCACTTGGCTAAGGTGGCATACAAAACCAAATTCAAATCACAGTCGTCACCCTTGTCCATGTAAAGGATTCGTCGTCATTCTGCATGGTTGTCATGTGGTCACTTGTGCTTTGCAAAGTGTTGTAGACAGGCGTTTTATCAAACAATCTTATACACAATATCTACTTGAACATACCTAAATACTATTGCAAACATATAAACAAATAGACCAGTGGACAGTGGACAGTGGACAGCGGACAGTGTGTCTGTTATACGTGCAGCAGTGCGAACGCCCTACAGGCTAACTTCTCAGTCTGTCATTTTGGATTGTCTGCATATAGGAGCAAACTGAAAAGCGCAAAGTAAAATAAAATTGCAAAACGAAGTGTTCGGTGCCAAGGAGTGGGAGTCACATATGCTGTACGGCCGATAACTTTCAAAGAAAATTCCATTTTAAATTGGCTTTCGATAGTCTCACTCACAGCAGTGGCAGATAGTATCAAGTAAAAGGACATTTTAAAAAATTTTTTATCTGCAAAGACTTCAACTCACTTTGCATCAATAACAAATTCAGCTAAAAAGCAGTCCACTTCATTGGATTTACGTATCATAATGGCAAAATTCTGGATCTGCCTTTGGTGCACAATCGTCTCTTGGTATCCACTTTTAGCAAACGGATACCTAAATGTGTTCATTAGTCATAAGGAGGTTATGAAGCTAATGGGTAAGTTTGTATTTTAAAATGAATAAAACTAAACAAGATTTCAGTTTCAAAATTAGTCAAGTAAATTGGTTCGTTGTAGCATACAAAAGAACTGATATTTTATTCAAAAGTGAATTCAATTACTTTCGCGACGAAATCAACGCTTTTTAAAATTAAATTAAATTGTGTTGTGTGACAGCGAAAATTGATATTTGCTTCTTTATATTCGAAAGTAGAAAGCAGCATCTCACTTTAAATGAATTATATAAAAGATTTTTGTTTGGTGGACTTGAACAATAATTTATATATAGTGCACCAAGTAGCCAGAATTATTAAGCAACAAAAAAAATATAGCAATATATAAAAATTTATTTAATCGACTCAAAAGTAAGTTCATCAAATAGTGTACAGCTATTCTACCCGTTGCTGTTATTATTTATATAATTTCGTACATACATTTAAATGAGGCCTTCGACTTATTGTTACTTTTCTAAAATGCCCATAATTGACTAGAAAAACCTTCGTCAAAATGTTAATTTCATTTTTAACATGTCAACACTCAAGAAGTTCTAAAAAACTAATGAGCTTTTTCCATTTTTCCAAAAATACTCATCCCTTTTCTACAATCATATCGCGTTCTTTCAACATTTATGTCTATTAGTATGTACATTCAGTTCTATATGGCTAGTTTTGAAGTATTTAAAAAATTGCTAGAGTTTATTGTATTTATACAAATATTAGACTTAGACATTTTGCAAAGTTTCTATACATAGATGCGTATTTCTATAGCCAATCTTTAAAGTAGGTTCCTGACTGATGTTTTATTATATATGATTGCTGTTGTTAATAGAATTGAAGGGTTGCTACAGAGATCTGCTATACTATGCTATATTGTAAAATAGTTCTTTAGCTAACCCAGGCAATATCAGTATTTCGACAAACCCAACAGTATGCCATGTTTTAATGTTTAATGTTGTTGCTAATAGAACTGACAGGTTGCTACAGAGATCTACTATGCAATGCTATATTGTAAAATAGTTCTTTAGCTAACCCAGACAATATCAGTATTTCCACAAACCCAACAGTATGTCATGTTTCAAGATCCTAGTACTCTTTCGGTTTAATGAAAACCTTACGAACAAACTGGACTCTTTACTTACTAATTGCAGAGCACGAGAGAGAATCAAAGTTTCGCTCTGCCTTTCATAGAATATGTTGATCCCGGTGTTCTTTATACCCATCTTTCGAAAGTAGTAATTTTTATAAATATGTGCAGTTATGAAACCAGTGATTAATATGACTCATGACATTTCTGAGAAATCTGTTTTTGTTGTTGTTCTGAATAAGCTATATGAGTAATCTTTAGTCCTGATTCTATGTGATAAATAAATATTCTGCAAAGAATTTAGTTTCTCTTCTTCGCAGTTTTAGCAGCTTTTACGGTCGAATATCTCATGGCTAAATATCCAAGTGAGTGCTAATTTTTTTGTTGCTGATAGATGAAGCTAGGTTACATCGGCAACCCTGAGAATTTACTAAGGCCTATTATGTTACTATATAAGAACACAAAGGTTTAAAAATCACCATGAACCTTTAGCAAACCCTAAGATGCTGTTCAGAGGGAGGTCCTGGAGCTGATCAGGATCCTCAAAAAAGGAAACCGATCAATTAAAAAAGAAGATGTAAGGCACTTTCATTGTCCTTTCCACAACTGCGACGGAAATGATTTAGTCAAGATTTAATTCTTAATTGATTGATTCCTAATTGATCAATAGTTGACTGATATTATTTCGGGGCATCTAAATGAGAGAGTTGTATTGTTTGTTAATGAAATGGGATTGTGGCGTATTGTTCAATATTCCTATTTTGTACTAAATTGCTCAACAAAAAAAATTCAGCTGTTTTGAAGGTATGATTTCATTCAAACAATCTTTAACTTATTGATCCTTTATTATAGAACGATTTATCTTTACTTCAAAAATAGTCCTAAGTTTCGTAAATCAGTTTTTTAATTAGGTCAATTTTATTTCCCTGTATTATTTTGTAGAAGTCTGCAAAAAAATAGTAATTGCTGAAGACTAGATCTGGAGAGTGCGATGGAAGGGAAACCATAGCTACTGTAGTAGTAGTAGTATTTGCTTTATTTTACTCTATTTTAAATATGTTGAATTACATAGAAATTTATAACAATTACATTATATATATAAAGCTTACAGCAATGGCATTTTAGCCGCCTGTCGTAAAAATGTCAAAGCTTCTGTATTATAGAAATGTCATGAAATTAATACAATACATGTTACATGAAGGTAGAATCCTTCCAAATCATGTGGATTTACCAATAGTGTTGGTATATAGAAGCAGCAAACGAGACATATTGAGTAATGTGATATACGTAAAATATTATTATATAAATTATGTTATCATATTGTTATAGTTACTATATCATTCAGAGACATATGACAGATAAATGTGAAGGGTGGAAAAAAAATTATAAGAATACTTTCTATATCTTTTTTCAATATGACTTAAGTAATATTTCACTAATTACTTATGTAAGTAAGAAAGTAACAATAACTGATTTACTTAATAGAATTAAGAGTAAGACGAATTTTTTTTTTGCTATATTTTCATTCCACCAAGATATTTCACATTTGAGTAAACAAGAATATTAAAGATTGTTTATTTTTTTCGGAAAAATTTGTTCATTAAAAATTCAATAAAAGCAAGAAGAAAAACTATGATTTTTCCTTCAGGTTTGCTTCTTTTAAGCTTTAAACTAAAGGAGCTAAAGTTTTGCTTTTAAAGAAAATTGTTCATTGACTTTTACTAAATCACAGCATGTTCCACTAAAGTTTCTTTTTCTCAAATAATTTATATAAATTACAAATGTGCATGCATTTTAGCATTTCGTAGTTTGTTTGCTACTTTTACTTTGATTAATAATGCGATATCGATAAATAATATAAAAACGTCATTCATCATTTATGTTAATGGCCTGAAACTTAAATTGAACAACAAAAATCCTTAGAAGAGCCAAAGCAGTTCTGCTTTCCGCTGCACGACATACTAATAAGCTTCGCCCTCTTACATCTGATAACAGCACTAAAATTTCGATATTTCTAAATCGATTTCTGTCTCATCTAAGAGTTTAATATTCCGAATCTATAAATCGTATAAATCGTTGACAAAACCCAAAAGCAACAAGAAAAACAGAAACAAATACAAAACATAAGCGAAAACTACTTAAACTGCAAAACCGCAAACAACAATTTGAAGGCAATTCCATACCAAGTGAATTGCTTGAAGTGTACGGATGTATCATCACACGAAAGCCAAGAAAGCATTATTAATGGATTTTTCGTTTAGTGTGACAGTGGCAATAACTCGGCCCACCAGTAGCAAACGACCTTGCCGAACTTCTATCCATGCTCTTCCACTCTACGGTGTAGCGAATTCGTTAGTTTGCGGTGCGTATTCCGTTAAACGTTTTGATTCAAAAATTGATTAATGACAAGTAAAAGTGGTCTTGCCCCAGTTTTGTACGAGCAATAATATTTTCCGGCACTTAAGTGTAATTGATGCAAAGAGCTACTCCATATTCAGTATTTTTCCATTTTATTTTATATTATTTTTTGGATTTTTTTCCTTATTTTTTCGTAGTAAAACTTAGGATTGTTTGCCTAATCACGTAACTCCAATTAGTTAATGGAGAATGGCCGCATAAGTAGCACGCACGTCGCTCCGCGCCATCTCGATTACACGTATTCACACTTTACTACTTAACCATGTCACAATAAAATTATTGGAGATTGTATCAGAAGAATAGTTGAAGGTAAAGGAAAGCCAAGTGTTGGTTGTAAAACTTGAGCACCTGAGAAACCTATTAAATTGTCAATATTACAAAAAATGGGTCAAAATTAAATGTGTTTTATTACAGGTTAACTGCTGACAAATTGGGGATAATATTTTGCACGATATAAGTAAATATTGTAATAAATATGACCAATCGTATATCTTGACTGAAAGTACGTACTACTTTAACTAATTCTAGATATTCTTATATTTACTGAATTGTTTAGATATTTATTTATTATACACTATCAAAATGGGATGGATTGTAATAAGAGTAAGTCGACGCCAGTCAGCGATTTTTTCAAAATTAATTAGAAAATTATTTAACCATAACAAAAAACTCATAAATAGGTAAGCAAAAAAAATTTAATCCGATCCTGGATACACTGGATTGACTGGATACCACACTAGATGAATTTCGGGGGTTAAAATTTCATGTACATTAACTATATTTGATTGTGTGCATGCATACACAAATACTGATTTCAATTATGAGAATTACTCAAGAATGAAAATGAAATGATCATTGGTCAGTTATATTGTTATTTACCAAAATTCAGATCGACTACTACACTCTGGAGACCAAAAAATAATCTAAACAATCAAAGGCAAGTTACAAAGCGTTGGAGAAGACGAAGACAGAGATTGTATTCAGATTACACAGTTTTCGTTACTGTTTTTGGGTTGGTACGAGTATATTTCTAATTGAGAACCTCAAATATATTCTCTTAATAACTGAAGTAGTTTTTGGAATATTAATAAAAAAATGAAGTGTCATTACTGTATAAGCTCTCCCTTTCCCCAATTATGTAATATACATTTGAGATGAATTTAAAAGCTGGAGTATTTTAAAGAAAAATTTATCAAGTTAAAAAACGTCATATGCACAATAATTTTTTATAGATAAAATTAGATAAGAGTGAACAGGAAACTAGCTACAAACAGAAAAATAATTTGGTTGATTTAACCAGATTTTAACTAAATGTCGGGTGAACATGTTGGTGTCTTTACCACATGAGCTAAACTTTTTCTAACAAAATATTAGATCAACATAACTAGAGCATATTTTTCTGAAAGTACTAGCGCATTTGTTGATATTTCAGTGCTAAACGACTCTTTAACTGAAGACCAAAATGACAGCAATTCATCTTTTTCATTCATACAGCTATTCATTCATACATCTTAACATCAGACGGCAATAGGAATGCCCGACACCATAATGTTCTTCTGTTCTATACACGAGCTAAATATTCAAAAATAATGTGACTGAAGTTCACATTCTCTCCTAAAAATATCCAACAATCTATCTTCTCAGATGGTGGAAATGGCAACATAGTCCATAGTTTGCTTTGGATAAACTGCTCGGTTCTGTTCTACAATGGAGAAACGCTGTACTATACTTGTAGGAAAGACTCAGCTCTTTGGCCAACAATTAACCTGAAATGTGACACCAGTAAAAACTTTCTTCGTTTACAAACCATTTCTCTATCAGAGATCCTGTTATGAATCAACTTGTTCCACTATAAAACTTTCACATATATTCAACATAATGAAATATATATATATAAGAAAATTGAATGGCAGGCCTAATCCGAGCAAGATTGTTTGTGGACTCATTATCATTGATTTCTGGCACCCAGAAAAATACCACTTTTCATTTGTTTGCCAGTTGCTGCAGCATGTTAAAGTAGTCTACCGAAGTTCTTGAAGAAAACTTCCAAAAATACAATGTTTTGTTTACTGCTTGGCTATATGTGAAGTTACAGATGTAGGTAGCTTTCATACTTTTGGCAAGTTATACTTGAGCGCAATCCTAGATGGCATTAATCTTCGCTTGAAAGGTTGTAATCTATACGCCCAGTACAAGCAATACTGTGGAGTTGTTGGAACCGAAGACCACTGCAACAACTTATTCTTCTCTGTAGCCTTTTTTATGTTAGCTGCAAGATATTTAAATCTTATCTCTTGTAGGAATAAAATGCCTATCGCTGTTATTTTCTTTTTCTTTTGGCAGTAGAAAGCAATGAAAGCCAAGGTGTGAAACTTGAACCCACTAATACCAAGAAGATTTCAGCTATCAGACTGTAAAAGACTTCTTCCTGAAATCGCATTCCCTCGTACAGTAATCAAGGGGGTAAAATATAAGAACTGATTAATAAGCAATTTCTTTAACAATGACTAACTTTTCCTCTATCGTTACTTTGCATTTTGATATGTTCTTTATTGGTTAGTGTAGAGCACTAAGTTCTAAGTACCATTTTGCAAGTGAAAGTAAGTTCCATTTCCTATAAGCCAACCATAAGGCAGAAATAACCAGA
>NC_051847.1:84189065-84201695 GCF_002237135.1 Teleopsis dalmanni | reverse complement strand
ATTTATATAAATTACAAATGTGCATGCATTTTAGCATTTCGTAGTTTGTTTGCTACTTTTACTTTGATTAATAATGCGATATCGATAAATAATATAAAAACGTCATTCATCATTTATGTTAATGGCCTGAAACTTAAATTGAACAACAAAAATCCTTAGAAGAGCCAAAGCAGTTCTGCTTTCCGCTGCACGACATACTAATAAGCTTCGCCCTCTTACATCTGATAACAGCACTAAAATTTCGATATTTCTAAATCGATTTCTGTCTCATCTAAGAGTTTAATATTCCGAATCTATAAATCGTATAAATCGTTGACAAAACCCAAAAGCAACAAGAAAAACAGAAACAAATACAAAACATAAGCGAAAACTACTTAAACTGCAAAACCGCAAACAACAATTTGAAGGCAATTCCATACCAAGTGAATTGCTTGAAGTGTACGGATGTATCATCACACGAAAGCCAAGAAAGCATTATTAATGGATTTTTCGTTTAGTGTGACAGTGGCAATAACTCGGCCCACCAGTAGCAAACGACCTTGCCGAACTTCTATCCATGCTCTTCCACTCTACGGTGTAGCGAATTCGTTAGTTTGCGGTGCGTATTCCGTTAAACGTTTTGATTCAAAAATTGATTAATGACAAGTAAAAGTGGTCTTGCCCCAGTTTTGTACGAGCAATAATATTTTCCGGCACTTAAGTGTAATTGATGCAAAGAGCTACTCCATATTCAGTATTTTTCCATTTTATTTTATATTATTTTTTGGATTTTTTTCCTTATTTTTTCGTAGTAAAACTTAGGATTGTTTGCCTAATCACGTAACTCCAATTAGTTAATGGAGAATGGCCGCATAAGTAGCACGCACGTCGCTCCGCGCCATCTCGATTACACGTATTCACACTTTACTACTTAACCATGTCACAATAAAATTATTGGAGATTGTATCAGAAGAATAGTTGAAGGTAAAGGAAAGCCAAGTGTTGGTTGTAAAACTTGAGCACCTGAGAAACCTATTAAATTGTCAATATTACAAAAAATGGGTCAAAATTAAATGTGTTTTATTACAGGTTAACTGCTGACAAATTGGGGATAATATTTTGCACGATATAAGTAAATATTGTAATAAATATGACCAATCGTATATCTTGACTGAAAGTACGTACTACTTTAACTAATTCTAGATATTCTTATATTTACTGAATTGTTTAGATATTTATTTATTATACACTATCAAAATGGGATGGATTGTAATAAGAGTAAGTCGACGCCAGTCAGCGATTTTTTCAAAATTAATTAGAAAATTATTTAACCATAACAAAAAACTCATAAATAGGTAAGCAAAAAAAATTTAATCCGATCCTGGATACACTGGATTGACTGGATACCACACTAGATGAATTTCGGGGGTTAAAATTTCATGTACATTAACTATATTTGATTGTGTGCATGCATACACAAATACTGATTTCAATTATGAGAATTACTCAAGAATGAAAATGAAATGATCATTGGTCAGTTATATTGTTATTTACCAAAATTCAGATCGACTACTACACTCTGGAGACCAAAAAATAATCTAAACAATCAAAGGCAAGTTACAAAGCGTTGGAGAAGACGAAGACAGAGATTGTATTCAGATTACACAGTTTTCGTTACTGTTTTTGGGTTGGTACGAGTATATTTCTAATTGAGAACCTCAAATATATTCTCTTAATAACTGAAGTAGTTTTTGGAATATTAATAAAAAAATGAAGTGTCATTACTGTATAAGCTCTCCCTTTCCCCAATTATGTAATATACATTTGAGATGAATTTAAAAGCTGGAGTATTTTAAAGAAAAATTTATCAAGTTAAAAAACGTCATATGCACAATAATTTTTTATAGATAAAATTAGATAAGAGTGAACAGGAAACTAGCTACAAACAGAAAAATAATTTGGTTGATTTAACCAGATTTTAACTAAATGTCGGGTGAACATGTTGGTGTCTTTACCACATGAGCTAAACTTTTTCTAACAAAATATTAGATCAACATAACTAGAGCATATTTTTCTGAAAGTACTAGCGCATTTGTTGATATTTCAGTGCTAAACGACTCTTTAACTGAAGACCAAAATGACAGCAATTCATCTTTTTCATTCATACAGCTATTCATTCATACATCTTAACATCAGACGGCAATAGGAATGCCCGACACCATAATGTTCTTCTGTTCTATACACGAGCTAAATATTCAAAAATAATGTGACTGAAGTTCACATTCTCTCCTAAAAATATCCAACAATCTATCTTCTCAGATGGTGGAAATGGCAACATAGTCCATAGTTTGCTTTGGATAAACTGCTCGGTTCTGTTCTACAATGGAGAAACGCTGTACTATACTTGTAGGAAAGACTCAGCTCTTTGGCCAACAATTAACCTGAAATGTGACACCAGTAAAAACTTTCTTCGTTTACAAACCATTTCTCTATCAGAGATCCTGTTATGAATCAACTTGTTCCACTATAAAACTTTCACATATATTCAACATAATGAAATATATATATATAAGAAAATTGAATGGCAGGCCTAATCCGAGCAAGATTGTTTGTGGACTCATTATCATTGATTTCTGGCACCCAGAAAAATACCACTTTTCATTTGTTTGCCAGTTGCTGCAGCATGTTAAAGTAGTCTACCGAAGTTCTTGAAGAAAACTTCCAAAAATACAATGTTTTGTTTACTGCTTGGCTATATGTGAAGTTACAGATGTAGGTAGCTTTCATACTTTTGGCAAGTTATACTTGAGCGCAATCCTAGATGGCATTAATCTTCGCTTGAAAGGTTGTAATCTATACGCCCAGTACAAGCAATACTGTGGAGTTGTTGGAACCGAAGACCACTGCAACAACTTATTCTTCTCTGTAGCCTTTTTTATGTTAGCTGCAAGATATTTAAATCTTATCTCTTGTAGGAATAAAATGCCTATCGCTGTTATTTTCTTTTTCTTTTGGCAGTAGAAAGCAATGAAAGCCAAGGTGTGAAACTTGAACCCACTAATACCAAGAAGATTTCAGCTATCAGACTGTAAAAGACTTCTTCCTGAAATCGCATTCCCTCGTACAGTAATCAAGGGGGTAAAATATAAGAACTGATTAATAAGCAATTTCTTTAACAATGACTAACTTTTCCTCTATCGTTACTTTGCATTTTGATATGTTCTTTATTGGTTAGTGTAGAGCACTAAGTTCTAAGTACCATTTTGCAAGTGAAAGTAAGTTCCATTTCCTATAAGCCAACCATAAGGCAGAAATAACCAGAGAAATACAATAAACTTCGTAGTGAATGAACAAACAAAATTTTAAGTGCCTGCAGGAATACAATTAGGTGATTACAATAAGCATGCATAAATCAATCCTGGCCAGTTCCATAAAAGAGGAGAATTGTGTGTAAATTCAGTTTCGTTTGACGGCTTTCAAATTCATTACAAATTGCAAAGGCAATGATCAATAATTTTCTTGTTCCGTGCGCGATTGTTCCACAAATGACTTTGTAATTATTTCAAGTTCACTAGTTAATTAAATTAATTATTCCGCTCTTTGTGAAGCAAGTTGAAGGTATCCCTTTGTGTAAGGACGATGGTATGTAATTATCGTAATTCGAATGTGCATGTGCCTACGTACTTAATATTAATGCACCGTAATAAGGATAGTAAAATTCGTTCGCCTTTTTGTCGGAATCAGCAGCGTAACTTCGCGGTTGGCTTAAAGGATTTATCTGTTGTAAGTTAATACTTTTGAACTCATATTGAAGTGAACTCTTACACTAATACTGACTTTAAAATTTTCTTTTTGCGCGCTTTGTTCTTGATACTGGGGTTTCAGGTTTATACGTGACTCTATGCCAAAATGAACTTATCCTTGACTCAAAAAGGCGCAGTTTGCATAAAGTTGCTGCAAAGATAATTACAGCCATTAGCTCACTTTAGTTTCCAAACTATTTTTGTAAGTTGTTTGTGCGATAATGGATTCCACTTAATTCACACACCAATACCATAGTGTGCACATAGTGCACAGATACATAAACACATGAAGGAGCACAAGGAATCAGTAAGCTCTCAGCTCCTCGCATCTGCATCACATGGATTTTAAAAAGAAATTTAACGCATAGTTAGCAAAAATGTTAGATTGGCGTGTTCATGACGTTCATGATACTTTCGTTTGTGTTCACGCTTGAGATGCTGTAGAATTATGCGAGTTGGAACTTTATTCCTCAAAGTTCTTAAAATACTAATAACATTTTTAAGTGCGCCCGGCAACATGAACACAAACACTTGTGCATTTCGTGTGTAATTTCTTTCTAATTTTTTATTTTTTTGTATTTGTTGTTTTTTGTTGTAATTTGTTAAGCTTGAAGACATTTGTAAGAACGAACATCAAAGACTAACTTGCCGAGATTGCATTCTTACGCACCCCTGATCACAAAACCTAACCTAACAACCAGCCAAAGAGCAAATGAAGGGATTTCGCTACACATAATATTTCTGTTAATTTTATTTTTTATTTCATTTTACACTGTTACCATTTTACGATAGGTAAATAATTGCTAAGAAATCATTTAACATTGTTTACACATCGACGTGCGGCACGGCACAGTTCAACGTGCCATGTTCAATTATGACTACACGGCGGTGTCCTCTATTCGGTTCCGCCAAACGGCAGTCGTTGGATATCCTGTCTGGTATTCCTACTCGTATGCGTTGAATCAGAACTTTTTCGATGGCAGTGCCAAGTGAAGTTATTTAAAAAATGCGATTTGCAGCATTTTACGCATTTTCCACATGAAAACACTCCATGGAAACGCAAACGTAAACAAGATTGAAAAGCAATGTTGAAAGGAAATATTTCTCAAGTACGGGACTGAGTTGGATGGAAGGCTTTGAGGGTGGAAAATGGAAAAGGCCAATTTGTTTGATTTTTTTTTATGCTTTGTCAATTGTTGATTTGAAATGAAACCTTATTTCTATTAAAAATAGAAATTATGTTGGGGACTAAACTGGGGAGTTTGAGTGTTGTAAATATGTTTCAAATTTGATGACAAATCAAGCAGGAATCAAAAGAAATTCATTTCAGAATTGGTGTCTGTCAATTGTGAGTCGTTGACACTGTCAGGAATATTTAATATTAGTTAGAGTTTGAGACAATTTTTTCTAAACGACAAATTGTCAATTCATAACGTAAAATTCGTTATTCGTTTAGTGTATTTCCTAGACTAACAATTAGTAAGGTATAAAATCTAATAGTACTATGACATGATTTCTATACAATTACTATAGTATTTCTGTTAAATTACTAAGAAAGGTTTTATAAATATTACTGTTAATTATTTTAAGAAAAAAAATTGAAATAAAATTAAAAAGTGAGTAGTTTAAAGTATTGACTATTTAAACCAGATACATGTAATATATTATCCAGTTAGAAATAACGAAAAATGGTAGGAATCATATTAATACATTTAAGTTTTAATATAATTTAAATTATTTCTATTTATGGTAAGTACTATAATTAAATGAACAAATTGTGTTGTCTTCTTTTAATTTAATTTTTCTTTCGTATTTATATGTATTGTTTTGTTTTGTAAAGTAGTGCGACAATTCTAACTCTCCAACTTCACCTGACTTAGATACTACTAAAAGAAAATCACTTAATTGCACAGTCTTGATTTCATACCTCTTTATGCCAATTTTATTATTAGTTACTTTATTATTAGTTAGAGAACTGCGATAACCATATTCTTGATTAAACAAGCAGTTGACCACTGGCGCAACATTTCTTTTGGCTGATCTGTTTCCTTGCTTAAGCTATTTTAGCCTATTGGTTATTTTAATACTCAAGAAAGTTTAGACACATAAGACATTCTAGCGCGAACTAGAATGTCTTACGAAAAGTGCTATCTAATAGCAGGAAATAAGAAAAAACGAGAACCTCTCACCTTTATTAGACAGTTTAATGAGTCCTCTACGCAAAAGAAATGAAAAATATGTAAAATTTATTGAAAAATTATTACACCAAACGCCTGTCAGGTATCAATTCTCAGGAATATTTCAAGATACCAAAAAAAAAATTTTTTTCAATTTCAATGATCTCTAATAGATATTCATTAAAATTTCATCAAAGGTATGAACGAATCTATAGGTAGACTTTAATGGGTTAAATTTTCTTGTGATGTTTCTGTGTGCATATAGGTCATTCTTTTATACCTTTTTGATCTCATCATCTCCGATTTGACTGAAATTTTTTCTTATGATTTCCTTTTAAAAATAAGAAGACCCATATCTCAGATAAAAATTTTAAAAGTTTTTCTATAAGACATGGACAAACTTAATGTTTCAGCAAATAGCATTGTAGAAACTTTTTTAAACGATCATATCTCGGGCTCTACAAATAACAAAAATATAAAATATAAGGTATATTATCAAGCTTTTTAGTTTAAACAATTAGGAATTTTTATATTAAAGTACTAATATTAACCGTTAAATTTGAAAAATTATTCGCCTTTGCCTTCTGATTCTAATAAAACTCCAACGAAACTTGGTAAACCAGTTTTGAATCATTCCATCATATTGTGCGTAGGGTTTTATTTTTGTTTTAGAAATGTTTTTTTTTTCAAACAGTTCCACTTAATTAGCGCCCCAAATTTCTTTTTACATCCCTACAAATTCTCCTAATCTTGTGCATGTTAAACATCTGACCAAATTAAAGATGCTCTTATAACGGAAAAGTAATCTATAGTTTATATTTAATAAAAGAAAATTGATATCAAAAAAGTATATCAAAAATATTTTAAAACTATTTTAATAGATTTATATAAATAATATAAATAATAACCTAATGATACTTCTT
Source organism: Teleopsis dalmanni (assembly GCF_002237135.1). Classification (NCBI taxonomy): domain Eukaryota; kingdom Metazoa; phylum Arthropoda; class Insecta; order Diptera; family Diopsidae; genus Teleopsis; species Teleopsis dalmanni. The sequence continues at coordinate 84,194,813 of NC_051847.1, read as the reverse complement.
GAGTCAAGAAGTCAAGAATCAACTCCCACAACTGAAGTTCTTAGTTCAGAAACACTTTGTATATATTTTTATCGATTCCCTAGTTCCGTATATTCAAAATCTAGTTAATAATAATTTATTAATATGTATAAGAAATATATACAGGTTATAAAACTTATCATATTGAACACAAAAAAAATTGTGTTAATATTTATTTTTATTTTTTCATTAAATTTATTTTTATTATGTATAAATGTAACATATTTCATTAACTTAGTATATTTTGATACTTAATCAGTAAAATATATTTAGTTAATTAATTTACTACACAATTAATTAATTTTGTACAAAAGAGTCACAAATTATTCCTCACTAACTTTTATTAGAATATTAAAGTAATTTTATAGTATAATTAAGCAATTAATTGATCCGATAAGAAGCACCACTTTAGTGGTTGTTTGCATTAAATTTGGAATAATGATCCTTACTGTGTTTCCCAAACACTTTTGAGGTAAAATTAACATAAAACTAAGGTTCATTATTTGGTAAATTAATTCAAGGACAAAAATCCTTTATTTAAATTCAAGTATTTTATTACATGTTGCACATAGTCATCGTACTTAATGGTACTCAATGAATGTATAATACATGTCGTAAGTGAGGTCAGTAATGAACAAATAATGTAGTAAGTGGTAAATTAAAATGTCAGATAATGAAGATAAAAGGTTATTATCAATTATTTCACATATATTGTGTTAACGTCATATATTTTAGACAATGTATAGTGGATAATATAGTAAAACCACTGAAAAGTATTTGTTTTAATGTTAAAATTTTTAAACAAAGATAGAAATGCCCTATAGACATAGATTTTATATGTCTATGTACATAATAATGTCAATATCCTATTTATATTGGATTGTATTTCACATTTGGGTTATGTGAATTAAGATTGTGCCAATGTTCAGCACCAGTAAGCAGGAGGATGGCTGTCTTAGAATACCATTGAGTTCGTGATGACTTGGCAGACAACCTCAAGCTAAGTGAGCTGTTTGCAATAACAAGATATATAGTTATGCGAACGGAAGCCTCTTGATTTTTAACACAATAACGGCATCCAAAAATCGAAGGATGAAAACGAAACCAAGTCGTTCCCTGGTCTACTTCGGCTAATCTTTCACTTCAGTGAGACCATTTTTTGGACGGTGCGCTGTCCCAACGTCCCATAGTATATATATGTGAATTGGCTGTCTATTAATAATTTGTCACCCAACTGCTTTTTTGCGAGGTTGCTTAAAGGATCGTCTTAATATAAAAAATCCTTAAAATCTTGGTGTTCGAAAACATATATCCGTGATTTTATAGCTAAGCTGTTGTTACATATGTGCCGCAAAAATCATCTTAAATTACCTTAAAAAATTCCAGTTCTGTTAGAAATATACTACATGGAACATCTAATGGCAAGGTCCAAGTAAAACATGGAAATAACTATTTGAAAAAATCTTAATCACAAGTATTTTTCATTTTCATTTACTTCTGGAACTACAAAATAGATAACCCTGTAGAAAAACCAATTGAAGAAAAAAAAATACACTGCAGAAATTTTATATGATGCAAAAATTTTTGACAGAGTAGCGCAAAAATTGGTGAAAAATTCAAAAAAGCTCGTTGAGTCAACAGCAGTATTGTCATCAAAAAAAGAGATTTTCATTTTGCATCTAAAATAGTTGAAACTGTGTCAAGTTTACCTGATGAATACTCCAAATGTTCTTCAGCCAAATCTTATCTGAATTGCCAACTTCACTGATGATACTACAATTTTATCAGTTGCAAAAATCACGAATGAAATTTCAACAAAATTTGAGCACAGAATTTTCTTAACAATGATGCGAACGAAAATATAGAAAATTAATTTGAGCAACTTTAAATCCATACATATGGACTTCACTTAAAGCTTAAATTTATGCAATAGAAATGGTTTGTAGACTCATAACTTAAAAATACTTGAGTATGGAAAATGAATTTTATTGGTTTGAAAGGTGATTCTATTGTATAACCAAGTTTTGATGTCCATTTGACGATTTGGCTTTGAACTGTGGGATATCCTAGTGACTTTAGTGGTTAAATTGTACAAAGTTTCCACATTCATCAGTAATGCCATTTGATACGTTATAAATAGAAACATTTACCACTCCAAAATATAGTTTTTAAATGCAAAAACGGTTTCTTCCGCCGACAAAATACATTAGTATTTTTATTCTTGACATTCGAGAACAAGAAGGAATCATTGGGTGCCAAATCAGGACTGTACGGCGGATAACCCATCAATTAAATTTTTTGTGTGTGAGCATTGTCTTAATGGAGAATGCTCCGGAGGCACTTGTTTGCTTTCAGTATCTCACTGAAGGATTCTAGTAAACACATGGTTGTATACCATTCAGAATTGACCATTTTGTGTTCCTATAATGGTGTACTCATAGTTGCCACATGACCAGTTTTCCTGAGAAAACAAACGACCACTTGTTTCGAAGTACTTTGGGCGTGAACAACTTTTGTTAGCTTCGGTTCATCTTGAAACACCAATATAGTCTATATAGTCTATATATGAAACACCTACTGTTCTATATATACGTTTCGGTTCATACTCTTATATCCATGGTTTGTCACCTGTTACAATCTTATAAACGTCTTTTGAAGCATTAATTTAATTTATTTTTGTTTTAATTTTTGAGTCGTTATTTCGAAATTGTTTAAATGCGGTTATTTATGTTGTTTAAAATATACTAACTTTTATTTCGAAAGTTTTTTTTTTGTGTATCTCTACACGTGTTTCAGCAAATTCGCTTTTGCCTTCATCAGGAGAATTCCTAATATTAAAACATCTAGCAATCTTACAAACTATTTATACCATTAACATGTTATTTTTAATACTAAACTTAATATTAATAAATCCTAAGGTTATTGTCCTTGGGGGTGACAGGTAAGAAATGGTGGCGGGGTTGGTCTGGTGTTGTTTTTATTTTTACATACAGGTAGTTAGGTCGACTGGTTGTCGGTTTTTTGGGATGTATCTAAAAAGGCACGATGACACGTTGCCTTTGTCGCCGTTGAGCAAAGTTGTGGTATGATGTTTATGTATTTCGATGCTTTCCGCCGTTTCTAATTTCCAGCTATCCCTTACATTTTTGATTATTTGGGCGTTATCCCTGTTGATGTGGTGATTTTCCTTTACTATATGTCTGGCGACATTTGATTTTATGTGGGGGTTCATTTTCTTCGGTGATTCTCTTGCTTCTTTCAGGTGGTCTTCAATTCTTACTGATAAGGGTCTTTTGGTTTGTCGGATGTATACTTTGTTGCAGGAGCCACACTCTATTTTGTATACTCCGCATTTTTCGAATGGGTCAATTGGGTCTTTTGCGGATGGTAAAAGGCATTCAAGTTGGTGTGGTCTACTAGAGTGAACTAAGTCGATATTGAACTTTTTTAACTTGGATTTTAGACCTTTGGAGACAGTGTTATTGTATACTACAGCGACTCTTCTTTGTTTTGGTTTTTCTGCTGTCAATGTCGTCATGTTCCTGGAATGTAGTTGTCTTCGTTTCTTTTTTATGATTCTATCGATGGTGTTCTGAGGGTATCATTAATTTAATATTGCGAATCTTTAGTACTAAGAAAATGTTATGGTTATTTCGCTAAAACAATTGGTGGATTTAAAGTGATAGAACTTTTACACCATATTTGCATTAGAGTGAATGGTACAAATATTCAGTCTATTGTTTACATGAAAAGCTTAACAACTCAAGTCGAAACGTTTGAAGTAAGATCTTTCAATAGTATTTTTCAAGTCTCAAAAAAGTGCAATAATTTAATAAATTGAAATCATAAACCATAATTTAGAGACAAAAAAAAACGTTGACCAAATGCTGATTCATAATAATGGAACACGTATAAAAGTCAAATACTTATATTGTAAATTTTAGTTATATTATCTATAGGACAATTATTTTTCAATTCCTGTCTTAAAAGTAGAGTCTTCAACAAGTCGTAATTTTGATTTGAACTCTTTTTAACTGCTTTTACTTTATTTATTGCTTCTTCTCTTATAAGACTTTGATATTTGATCATTTAAACATTAATGGATATCTAAAGAAAACCAAAATCTCATTTCCTTTTTGCATATTTTATCAAATGAATGTCCTTTCTTTCTCAGAATTCGGTTTAACAGGGCATAGTCCTTTTTTAGTGAACTTAAATGTTTAAAACCCATTAAAAAAAGGAAAATACTATTTACTCAAAATTTTTGTGTGAAGTCCTGACAAAGTTGTTACATATTTTCTCTCCAACCAAAGACAAAAAGTGTCAATTATTTTGCAATATTTTACATTATTTTTGGCATTTTTAAATATGTTTATACTTAACTTTAAACCAATTTTTGGTCCCCTTAACGAAAATTCCTTTTTCGTATAGTAAATTGTGACTATTTTCTATTTTCTTATCCTTTAGGACCTTTAGTCTTTTATCTAAACTGCTTCCTTTGGCCTGTGCGTAATGATATCTTATTTTCATATTGTCATTTTAAAAAATATTAAAAGGCTGTGATAAATTAAATTTACTGTCACTTAGATCAACCAAAAACAAAAAACCTCATAGTTCAATTGGCATTTGGTATTTGCAATAAAAAAGGACAAAAGGGCACATTGTGGCTGAGTTCAGTGCGACTAGTGAAATCCAGAAACCCTGAAATGTTCGAACTCACAATGGGGTGCAGTGCTTGTGTGTGCAGAGAATAGCAGAAAAAACATAGAAAATAACAAAAAACAACACCGAAAAAAGAACGAAAAAACGAAAAAACGAAAAAAAAACTTTTAAAGGAAATGAATGAAATGAAACTGACAAGATGAAAGTTAACGAAAATGCTTTTCCCTGTTTCTCGTAATTGGATTTAAAATTTGTTTCAAAATCGTTTGCTTTGTTCCATTTATAAATCCATTTTCTCTACCGACTCAAACGCAGCGCGAAAAATGTTGCTTTTTTCCCATTTGGCTTTTGAGTTTCGTAAGCAAAGACCCCATCCCATCCACACGCTTTATTCTGGCACATGGAATGGTACTGGAATGGTAGCAGGGAGTGTGCTTATGAAGCGAACCGTCGTCTGTGTGCGCATAGTAAATAGTCAGCGTCCCAATCTGCCAAATATTGCTTGCTCTTGTAACTTTTGTCAATGCGAATGCAAAGGATTAGCAATGATCCCAATGAGTAAATAATGCACTACAGAAATTTAATTTCATGTCTTGCTTCTCAAAGGACCTCCATTTCAACGGTCTTAACGACGGAAATGCGTAACGTGCTTTTGCCTTCCTCCCTGTCTCTGCCTCTACCTCTGTTTCTGCCTCTGTTTTTGCCTCTTCTTGTTGACAAGTTGATGAAAACAACTAAACTTAAAGCAAACAAACGTTGAAGGGCTAAAGCGATTTCAGATATTTACACAAGTTTTCAGTCGCTTTTATAGTAGAAAACGATACTAGAATTTCACTTAAGCACAAATAAAGTAAAATAAAATTATTTGTAATTCTAGTAGGATCTGCTCCTTCACACTTCACACCTTACACATTTAACACCTCTTCTTTTTAATGAAAATATCGTATTTTGCATAAAAGTTCGCAGACAGGTTAATGCCGAAATATGTATGGCGTACACATACGAGGGCAGACAGATGGTTTAAATTAAGTTTTCTAAGTTTACTATTGGATTTTCAATTTTGTGAAT
>NC_051847.1:84171772-84188965 GCF_002237135.1 Teleopsis dalmanni | reverse complement strand
CCTGGGGGAAAAATCTTCTAAAGATACAAATAGCCCGTACCATTTGCATGCCCGATTCATGCACGACGCAATTGAGTCATACATGCCTACGGACTAATAAGTTCCCTACATTCTCAGCTCAAAGTCCTGGAAATCCCTGCAGTACGACCAATTAAGGTATAACTTCACAGAGCAGGTTAGAAGAGTACTTAGCGTGCTTTCACTCCGATTGTGTACTAAGTATTTCCTCCACTCTAACAGTGTTTATTCTTCTAGATATTATGCTCTTGTTGAGGCTCCACTCTTCAGTGCCTGCCAACTTCTGCATTACTACATTAGGAGATTTTGTCTAGTATCTACGAATCTAATACGGTCTCTAATTATATGGTCGGGCTCTCCATTTTATCTGGACAAAACTGGCAGTACGGATTACCTGCAAGCCTGAACCGGTAAAAGTATTCACGAAAGCAGCCATGCCCCGTAAGAAACTGCGTTAATTGAAATCCCAGGTCTTCAGATCCTCGGTTAATCCAAACTTTTATATTTGGAATTAATGAATACGTCCATCTTGATTTTTGGGAATGGTCCTACCTATGTTGCCATTCATTAAGGTGTTTGTCTCTTATATTTAGATAAGACTCTGACAGAGATTGGCCAGTTTCAATCGTTCGCCGACGAGAGCGCTGGAAGAAACTGTCTCTGGTCAAGAACGCTTCAAGGTCTATTGGCATGCGTCCAGCCAATACTCCCGCAGCATCGTCCGATACTGTACGGTAAGCACGGCAGATGCGTAGGTTTGACAATCTATGTGCACTTTTCATTACACGTGAATACGACTTAATGGTTGTAGCATGTGCCCACACCGGAGCAGCATAAAGCATCACCGACTTGGAGACTGATGCTAAAAGAACTCTAGCGGTGTCCTTGGGACCTCCTATGTTTGGCATTAATCGAGATAATGCGTTGCAGACACGTGATGCTTTATCTCCCGATTGTTTTAGGTGAGTTTTGAAACTCAACCTACTATCTAAGGTTACACCAAGATATGTAAGTTGGGGGCTAGATTGTATATCTACTCCACCCACTTTAATTGAGAGTTGTTCAATCTTTTTCCTACTGCTGATTAATAGCACCTCAGTTTTATGTTCAGCAAGCTCTAATCCGCTGTATTGCAGCCACGCTTTAGCTGCTGCAATAGTAGCGCTGCAATTCCTAGCCACTTCGTCTAGAGTTTTTGCAACCACTACTATTGCAATATTATCTGCATACCCAACTACGTGCACTCCGTCCGGCTTTTCAATTCGAAGGATACCATCGTACATGATATTCCAAAGAATTGGCCCTAGAACTGATCCCTGGGGGACCCCTCCCGTAATCCTATATGTTTTGGGTCCGGATTCTGTATCATATAAGAGTAATCTGTCTTTAAAATATGATGTAATAATTTTCAAAAGATATTCTGGGACTCTCATTTTCATCAGTGCATTTAAGATGCTACTCCACTCAGCAGTGTTGAAAGCATTTTCAACGTCTAAGGTCACTACCGCGCAGTACTTTTTAGTACCACCTAGCCACCTTACGCCCTTAGTAGCTTCCTTTGCAATGTTGCATACATGTAGTACAGCATCAACAGTACAGCGTTTAGGTCTAAAGCCAAATTGGTTATTTGATAGACCCTGACTTGTCTCTGTGAATTTTTCTAATCTAGAACTTATATTTCTTTCAAGGACCTTACCTGCAGTGTCTAGTAAGCATAAAGGTCTATAAGATGATGGCAGTTCTGGGGACTTATTACCTTTAGGAATAAGCACCAATCTTTGCTTTTTCCAACACGAAGGGAAGATTCCTTCCTGTAGGCAGCTGTTGTAAACATCCGTAAATATAGAAGCTTGTTTTTGTATTGCCTTCTTCAGTACAGTATTGGGGATTCCATCCAAACCAGGAGATTTATTGGGCTTAACTCTGGAAGAAGCGGCTATGACTTCAGAATTTGTAACCGGAGGTATCTCATTTAAATCGGTGTTTATCGGTATTAAAATTCTAAGTTCTCCCTTTTTTGGGAACAAATGTTTCACGATATTCGCCATTATTTTAGGACATGAAGGTACCGAGCCTCTTAACCTCTTAAATTTACGCATTACTATTTTGTAGCCATCGCCCCAGACATTTTGGTCTACATCATTGATCAGAGTTTGAAAAGCTTGATTCTTACTCCTAATAATTGCCTTTTTAAGTTTAGATCTGCTCTCTCGGTATTTTTGTAGAAGCCTTTCCGCATCTACTCCAGATCTGTGACGTTGGAATTGCCTACGGGAGGCAAAGCACTGAGATCTTAGTAAAGCTATTTCTTCCGTCCACCAATAGTTTGATGGGCGCCCATTACCTCTGCCTTTTCTTGGCATTGATGCATCACAGACGTTGCATAATTCCTTCATAAGGTGATTTGATTTTTCAAAAGCATCCCCGACTCCGAAACTCATGTTTTCGGTCATGAATTCCATTATCTCTGTGTCAAGATACTTAGATTTCCAGCCTATTTGCTGTGCTTTTCTCTGCGATTTTTTCAAAACAAACTTCTCTTTTAGCGATAAGGAAAAAAGAATTGCATGATGGTCGCTGTGGGTGTAGTGGTTTGTTACATTCCATTGCGAACCCCTTACTAATGACGGGCTGACAAAGGTGAGATCTATGTAGGAAACGCCTCTACCATTATCGAACGTTGGGCTATGCCCATTGTTCAGTTGTATTAGGTTTAGTGAGGTAAACGTTTCTAATAGGGCTCTACCTCGGCGCGTTGTATTACTACTGCCCCATTCGACTGCCCAAGCATTGAAATCCCCTGCAACAATGATGGGAGTTTTGTTTCTGATTGTTCCTGATAGCCTATCAAGAAACTCTTCAAATCTCTCTTGGGAGATATTTGGGGATATGTAACAGCTGCACACATAGATACCCCGGATTCTGACAAGTACTAGACCTTCTTTTTGTATCAATACTCTTGGTTCAAACACTATGTCCTGTCCTAGCCAAATGGCAGCCTTTGCAGTAGTATCTTGTACCCATTTGGAGGTTTCTTTTGATTTGTAAAACTCACTAATTATGAGTACATCTGTCTTTAATTCCAAAGCTGTTTGGGATAAAAGGTCTTGGGCAGCTTCGCATCGATTTAGGTTCAATTGCAGAAATTTAATCATTTTTTATAGCCTTCCTGTAGAATTCACATTTGGAACTTCTTGAGTAGTGTAGATTGCCACCGTTGCAGTTTTCCGGACATAGGATGCATTTTGGTTGCGCCGAGCACGTTTTTGCCCTGTGACCATCTTGTCCACATCTCATACATGTGCCTGATCTGTCATTATCGCTTTTGCACTGTCTAGCAGCGTGTCCAAATTGAAGACATTTGAAACACCTCATGGGTGTGATATGCTTTCTGATCCTACTGCGTACCCAGCCAACTCTGACTGAGGCAGCTGCAATCAATATACTGGCATCCTTAGTAGGAAGGTCAATAATTGCTGATCTTGTGCTGTCCCTTGCGGCACGCCAAAACTTGACGTTGATGTCACTTACATTTATTGCTGGAAATTGATCAGCAATCGCCGCGCGCACCTCTTCGTTGGATGTTATCTCGTCCAAATCCCTGCATTCTATTAGGGTGTGCTGTGTTAAAGATTTTACACTAGCACAATTCTGAAGTGTGTTTTTCATTTCATTGCAGAAGTCCTTCGCTAAATTTCCAGCTTCTTTGGTAAGCTGAATCAATATTTCCCCCTCTTTAGTTTTTCGGATTTTGTTCACGTTTTTTCCGAATTCTTGTAGCTCTGGTTTTGTTTTAATGATCTTTAACATTTCAGCGTAAGACTTGTCTGCCGTCTTACTAATGAGAATTGCTTCCGGTTTTACTCTAGGCGCTTTAATGAGCTCCAGATTTGGCACAGTTTTCCCTTTTTTCTTTTGCACTAGCTGCCATTTGTGAAAATTCGTTTCCTGCTCCTTACTTCCAATTTCTCTAATTTGGACTTTGGGTGGTGGACCGTTCGGTTTTTCTTTCGCAGCACGCTTTAGTGCTCCCTGAGTTTGCACGCTAATGGAAGCTACACTCTTAGCCACCAACGGCACTTGTGGCCCCCTTTCTTGTTCCGTCTTATACATCTTAACTATCTGTGCAAGCAGATCCCGCATATCCTTATTAATATGCCTTTGTGATTCCATCATCGCAGATAGTTGTACCAGCTTATCCTCTACACTATCATCAGGCTTGGGGGATAAAGGTATGTTTAATACCTCCTTCTCCATTGTTTTTTGTACTGCGTTTTGTTTCCGCAGAGGTGATGTTTTTTTGCCCACTCATACCTTTTCTTCTTATTGCCATTGGTCATTTGTGTTATCAATGTGTGAAATTTGATAGATAGCGCGTGTAGTTTTTGAAAGTATAATTAACGTAAAAGTTAATAACTTAAGATAGCTTACTCTACTAAAATCGAAATAAGTCAAATAAGAATGCTCAGGAAATCGGAATCGCATCGATGTATATTCTTTTTCTGAATTACCTTAACACTAAATGAAGGTTTTGGCCATCCAAACAACTTGTACATTTTCGATATGTTAAGAGTATTAATATTTCCTTAGACTAATATAATATTGTTGGAACTTTTTCTGGTTTTCACGGTCCATGATTCTAACAAAAAAAAATCGTTTTAATTTTTTCAATCTTGTAAAACCAAGTTTTTGATTTTATTATTATAATCATTTTTTGTCGTAATTTCGATTCGTTGATAAATAATACTGACAAAATATAAATAAGTTTGATAACTTTGTAGTTTTAGTGGGTATAGTTTGTTAATGACTATGTTTTAGTTTACCACATTTGTGATTATATTCACATAGATTAAACTGCCTATATTAATCAACCTGAAATCATTCGGCAAATATAGCATTAAAGCTGTGTACTAACATCATCTTTGTCGGGTTGAGAAGTATTTGTAGTTATTTTAAATGAAGAATTAAAGAATTAAATATTACCAAATAGTTACCAGAATTTCTAACTTTTTTCGCGACATATTCTAGTTTTCTGGTCCAGTTAGTATATTCTTCTTAAGTATTGTTTAAGAAATTACATAAAATAATAAAGTGAATATCTTTGGATATCGGATTCATGTTTTACGAATACTTGTCTATACTTTTTCCCTTTTTTCTATAAAATTAGAATTGCTGTCGAAGTATACAAATATTTATATGCACAGACAGAACCGACTTCACTTCCCTCGTTTATCATGCAATTTTGCGATATTGTATTCATGGAATTACATCAATCTTATTTGCAGCTCGCTCAGTTCTGGCAGTTTTTATTTAAATTCAAGCATCCTGAACTCGTCATGTTACATGCTTGTTTTGTAAATGATTTCTTGGAACCACTTAAAATGGATGAAAATATTATGTTGCAACAACAACATCTTACATATACAAAGCAATTTAAATCCATTGTTGAATTTATCCTTTTAAGCGTTGAAATAGAAAAAAGGAAATACGGAAAAATCCGATATGCTAAAAATTTCAATTTTTATGCGGAAACTAACTCGCACATATGAGTACGCGTACAAATCTACGTGAGCTACTTAGTTATTTGTAAGAAAATTAATAGCAGCAAAGGTATAGAGTGTCTTAAAGTGAGCAAACACTCGAACTAGCCCCGTACGGACCGCTCCATTTATCTTTCATTGTGTATTGTGTTGTTCAATAATGTCAGCCAGAAGCCCTGCTGCATGCAAGATTCTGTTCGCAAGCATGAAAAGGTCCCTTTAGAAAATTGATACAATAGCAAATTGCTTTATAATGTGATACAACAATTTTATTTATGCTTTACTTTCATTACTTTCTTTCTGCTTTCTTTCACGCAACATTACTTCACGCTTCAATCCCCCTCTCCCCGACGTCGCTAAATATGTTATATGTGCATTGACACAGGCTTGGAAGCGGATTTATTTTATGTTCACGAGGGAGCAATAAACACATACGCAATGCATTTCACCGTACCTGTGCCGGCGGATGTACATGATCTGGAATTCTCATGGCAGAGTCTGACAACATACCCGGTAAGTATTATTGAGGAAAATTTCTATTATTTTGTTGCTGTGCTGTGCATTAAGGTAAAAAGAACTACAAATATAAACAGCTTTAAATTTCGAAATTTCTATTGCCTGTAATGCTGCACGGTAGTCAAAAACTAATTTGCACTCCATTAACCTATATTTTGTCAAACTATTGCAGCTACCTTATGCCATTACCATAGAGCTCGAGCACGAGCAGGAGGCTTTGGCGGCACCCACACTGAGTATACCAGACAAGGGCTTAGTGCCGTCGCAAATTGAAACATTTTTGGTGCATCTGCCCTGCACAGGAAACGCTACCGAGCAAGTACCACTTAGTGTCAACATGGTGGTACGTGGCCCACCACGGACTAATGATACAAGATTGCATTTTAAACGCAATAAAGTTTGCTTAAAAGGTTTGTGGTTTAAAGTAGCAGAAGATAAGTTCATAATAAGCTTACACAATTTTATTATATTGGTTTTCCTAATAGGTATGTTCCCAGCACCAAATCAATCACCGGCTCCTGCACATGCACCATCGCAGGGTCCAGCACTGTTAGGCGCTGCAGCCTGTGCATTGGGTTTGGTATTAGTGGTTGGCTTGATTGCAAGTGCAATGTACCTGCGTGCACGTAAACAATTACGTCAGGATTCTTTGCAGTAAGTTAAAAGATACTCGAGAGCTCAATTGAATTCTAAAGTAATTTCATTTGCATTGATTTTTTCTTTATTTTTCAATATTAAAGCACAAGCTTCACAACCGCAGCTTATGGTAGCCATCAAAATGTTTTCATACGTCTTGATCCGCTGGGTCGACCACCCAGTGCTAACAGTGGGTCGTACGCAACTATAGCTAGTCTTAATAAGTATCCCTCAGATACTAAAAAGTCCTGCAGCATATTTGAGCGTAAGTACTTATTTATTTATGCCATTTAATGAGTTTTATGTTCAAGGTAAAAGTAATAAAAAGTATTAAAACTGATTATTAAAAACCAAATAATATTAAAAATGAGGAAAACTAAAACACAAAACGATATAGTAGACAAAATAGCAATATCCGTTAGTGATTATTAAAAAGCATTGAAAATATAAATATTGTAAGCTATAAAAATGAAAAAGAATTGCCAGGTCTAAAACTTATTTGTGATAAAAACAACTATAATTTATTAATATATAATTAGGAAAAAAATGCCTAATATAGTGTAAGATATATAAGGTATCCACGGTATCTAACATATGTAAGATATATATAAGAATAATAAAAAACTGAATAAGTTTTGTTTAAACTTATGAACAAGTAAAGTTAATAAATAAAGTTAACTTACAGTTAAGTTAATAAAGTTAACATAAAAGTTCTTGAGATATTGCCGCTATTTTTTGTAGAGACACAATGCACTTCACCCTGGATGAGTTTGAATCAAGAGCAAAACAACCAATACGGAGAAGTCAGCTATTTTCCATCTGATATTGTCGGAAACTACTAAGCACTTGTTTAAACAGTTGTGTCTCTAAAATGTAGAAACGTCTTTACCACGACAGTGCATAGACATCTACTTTTCCTCTTTAACATTTTCACTTTTCACTTTCGAACGTGATTTTTTTCGAATTTTTGTGAAATGTTTTGTTTCTTGGAACTGGTGCTCACAGCACATAGCGATCACAGCTCCTCTTAATATATGCAACTAAGAAATCATTTGTTTTCAATTGCGATTTTGATGTGGATTGCGTTCAATGCGAACCTCAACTTTCCACATCACTTCTGCCGTTGTACCAGTCTGGTACCAAAACTTTTAAAACACTGTCAGTTAACTGATATGATTTCAAAAGACTTTTTCACGCTATGAATTTCATGTGACCCAACCATTTTTACCTTAGTATTACTACTACTTTGAAAGTCACAGTGAGCGGTTTAGGAGCATGTCAAATGAATGTTTTATATCATGGGCTAGCATGTACTGTAGACTTTTGGTACAAGATTTTTAGTAGCTTCTTAGGCCTCAAAGCAATTCCGTTTCACAAATACTGTGCAACAAACACCCACTTCCTTCTGCTTGATATTCTAGTTGATTGCGTAAAATTCGATGTTCCAAACATTTCAACTACCAATAGCAAATTTTTCTTAACGGTGTAGCCCATCGGACCGAGTCCCTAGAATCGTCTTGGATTTCAGACATATTAAAAGGATCTTCGGCTGTTAGTTTCTGGACTATATTATCAATACCTCGTTTTGTAATTTTATGCAATAAATGGTTATCTTAGAAACTCAATTTTAATTCAAGTGTCTATAAAGACCTTGACATTAAATGGAATTATGATAAACTGCCTGTGAACTTATATGAGATCGCTGGTGCTCCAGAATATTGGTTAGATCCTCATCGTTTCTAAATTACGTATACAACTCAAGACTTCTGCTACGAGCTAAGTAACTACTATTACTAACACCACTAAAAAATGTATGATGATCTTGGATTAGCTTGGATAATAGTTATCATTTTAAAATTTCGTGTACTACTTATGAAAATTACTAAGTTAAAAACGAAAATTTATTTTTTCAAGACTATATATCACGATGCATAGGCTGTGTTAGAGAGATTAGTCTTAACCGACGGACTATACCATGCGAATAGAGAGAAAGATTACAAAATTTATATAGGTGTTTGCAGTTAAATAATACCACGAATTTTTTTTGTTTGATATCAGCTGTTAGCTCCTAGCTAAGAAACCTACCCTAAAATGGGCGAGCAACCCGGGCTTGCTACCGTATCATGTTAGACTTTAGAGACCACAATAACAACAACCGGGCTGACTTAACGCTATCTATTTGGATATAGAATTAATATTATGATTGAACATTTTATCGTTTATTTAAATTAATATAAGTATATAGAAAAGTTATTTTCACAAACGTTTAGTAACTAATTTAATAAAAACAATTTTTTACTTTTTACTAGGTTTTCGTAACTCACCAACTCCTTCTCCATATGCAACAGCACTACTGCCGATGGGTGATCAAATCACCGAAACAATTTATTCCAAGCCAGAATCGATTTGTCCCTCGAGAATATCGTACTATGCATCATCACAGTTAACCCAGGTATGTATTCCTTTTGCTTTTACGTTTGAAGTTCCTCTCCAACAATATTTCGAGAACATTGTGCGCCAATTATTTGAACGCTATTTAAAATTAAAGGATTTTACGTTTTCAACACGTGCAGGCATTCCGGATAGTACAAAATTTAAAATTGGGTAAATCAACTTAGTCTTCATGCCTGTAAAATAATTTCCTATTTGAAGGTTTCTAGTTTGAAGGTTCAAATTTGAAATACACCACGGGCGATTGGTTTTACGGTTTTTTGATGCAGGCAGAGATGCCGTTTGCGCAATTAGGTTTACACACACATAACTACAAACAAGGACATGCGAGTACATTGTAACAGAAACATGTTCGAGATAAAAATTAAACTTATTTATGCTTACGACTTGATAAAGCACTCAAAGAGTGTAAACCGTAAAAAGCATTAATAAATATGGATGTAAGCATTGTCTTACTAGGCAAGAAAAGTGTACCCATGGGAGAGTTGGGGGACTTTAAACTGGGTTGGTATGCAAAATGCCGTCAAGGGTGCAGCTAACATGAAACGGCAAGGGCGAATTAATAGACCATGGAACACTCGTGCATTCATTTTAAGATAAGCAATAAACTTTTTGTTTTAACATACGTACACACAACACACACACATGTATACAAGCAGATATACTGAAATCACATGACAGTGTATGTACATATATAAGCTAAGCACATGTACGTTAACAAGGAGACACCATTACTTTGGATTGTTCTCATGGCATTCATTATGCCAAAGGCAACTGCAAATAGGCAAACCCGGTGAGGCGATTATGTTTTATAATTTCGATTGCAAGGAAACAAATTCTTGTACAAATTTTCATATTCAGTGTCGAAAATTGCCCTACATGTGTGCTTGTTTGTGGGGTTCAATAAATTGTTCTTAAGTTTATTGAGTCTCCTGCTAATAAATACCTGTAGTCATAGATACAACATGACAGCAGATATTCCAACCAAAATTCGAAATGTAAAATAATTCATCTAGTAAAGAAATGACAGAATTGGATTAAATTTCTATGGTATTTTGCATGGGAAGTGTAAATTAAAAATTTGCTAATAAAGTAACTAGATTCGTATTTTGTACGATAATAATGTATTCATTATTGATCAAATATCGCAGGATTAAATTGCAATATCAACTTGATGTGTTTAATCAAATTTGTGATAATTCAAATTAGCAAATTTCAATTTCTCATCTCTTATTACTTACAGCGTTTCGAGCAAGATTTTTTGATATTTTTAAAAAAATTTTTAACATAGAAATTTTTTTGTCCAACATAAATGCAAGCTGTAAGATATACTTGCTTTAATCCAAAATATAGATGTACAGATAATTACTTTCCAATACAATTTAAAAGTTAAATCGCGTTAACAATATTTCTAGGTACCACAATATGACGACAACTTCACATAAAAGCGGCTACTCTGAATAACCTTTTCGACTATGCTATATGCCTACATATATATTTTTCTTCTTCAAGTACCAAGCTATAAAATATAAAACTTTTACTTATTATAAAACTGATTCCGTAAAGACCACTGATGATGGATATTTAGCAATACTTAAAATAACTGTATAGTCAGCCAAAAATTCAATTAAATAAAATTAATACAATTTATTTGTTGTAATTCACTACTGCTCAAGAAACCTATTAAAAATTTTACATTGGTTACTCAGATAAAAAGTAGTCGCGTCATCTAACGAAATCTAGTACTTATTACATACTAACAGTTTGACCTATCAGGGTGCTTCCCTAGATGTACTCTAGAGTACGAGTCTATGTTGCGATCGTGAAGAGATACATTTACTTCTACTTTCTTCAATTGGGTAATCCTCATATAACAAGAGCTTTATATAAGTCTATATAAGTTCTTGGGATATTATTAAGAGAGATGGCATGAATAGTGGAAGGCAGTTCTCTCTGATGTATAGCAATCGTCGCAGAGAAACTGCGCGTTCCTTATTATACAGAAGTATTAAACTTTTTTTAACTGCAAAAGTTGGATAAACTTATAGTGTAAAAAAACTGTAAAGTATTCTCTCTTGTCGAATTATTTATTGGTAAGGACGAAAGATTTTTCGAATTATCTAAATTCAGTTTGCTTCATTGAATCTAAAGCAAAATGGCGAAAATTTTCTAATTGAAAGCAACCGAAAGTTATGTGCTGACATTCTACTGCAACCAAGCAAACTTCCAACCATATATATGGTATACTAGTTGTAATGATTAAATGTCTTTGTGTCTTGTATTAAAACACCAGTTGTACTTTTGGTTTTTTTTTTTGGTAAAATTTTTTTTATTCAAAATATTAGCCATTGGCTTCTATACGTTTCCTTATCATACAGGTCAGAAAAACTTCCTCGAAATAAGTTAAGTGCTGTTCTGTGAACGTATACCACATTAGTGCGAAAAAGTGATAGTCAGAATGATGTCCTATCCAAGCGATTTCAAAGTCTGTCTGTCTTGGTCTGTGATTGGTTTTGCTGTGTAAGTCGGTACTTTGTCGTGTAACAAAAACCTTTTACCATATCTTTTGACCCATTTAAATCGTCTTTCGATCAAAGTGTGATTTAAATAAATCAAAATAAATGCTTTTTTTTTGTCACCCGTCACAATTCGATACAAAAACGATTGTTTTTTGCGTGGTGTTAAAGCATGATTTAACGAGTAACTTTACGATTACCATTTGACATTCTTTCAAACTGTGAGGGACCAGGTTAGCCAGTTTATAGATCTTCCTCATTGCTTATAAAAATTTGTTGATTGTTTCTTGTGATACACTTAATGTTTTTACCAATGGCAGTTCAGTCTGAGTTTGGTCATCATACAACAACAATCTGAGCAGTCTGAGTTGGGTTATCATACAACAACTATAGAAGAACTATAGACATTCATTCAAACTGTGAGGGACCAGGTTAGCCAGTTTATAGATCTTCCTCATTGCTTATAAAAATTTGTTGATTGTTTCTTGTGATACACTTAATGTTTTTACCAATGGCAGTTCAGTCTGAGTTTGGTCATCATACAACAACAATCTGAGCAGTCTGAGTTGGGTTATCATACAACAACTATAGAAGAACTATAATAGATTTGTAATCTATTAGCGCGTTTACTAATAGAAATCACCACTTTTAAATTTTAAAACCATGTCTCACATATTCTAATCCATGAATTGTGTTGACCATGTATTTCTAACAGCGAACAATGACTATCAACTGCCTTTTTCTATTGATTAAATAAGAAAAGCAATGCGTACCGCAAATGTTCTTTTTCAGGCTTAAAGTTCAACGGTAGTTTTTGGCGGAATCAACTTGTGTTTTTGTGGTTTAATGTCAGTTGAACAAAAGAAGGTATATTTCAAATTAATATATACTTCGTGCTTTTACTGACGTCATCTCATAATTTAACGGGAAAAATCTTATGCATACACCTGATGCGTCACAAAAAAAAATTATACGAATATCGTTTCATATTCAAATGTTTTATTTTAAGAGTGATTACTTTTAATTTCCAAATTCACTTTTACTGTATATGTAATATTATTAACAGTTTCTTCCTTTTTTGTTTCTGCACATTGACTTTTAGCCTACATAATTTTTAATATTTGCGAAAGCATACATCAAATATATTTTATCTCACAAAGTTCCCTACTTTAATTTTCGTGAAAGCCATACCCATTTCTTCTCCATACTCACGTATGTACTGAATTCTATTTTTTTTTAATTAATGTATAATGAGTAAGTCATCAAATATGAACTCCTAATATTTTTAAAAATCTGCAGAATGTCAATTTTCTTAGTGGGATTTTCTTTAGATACAAATTGCAAAGATTGTGGGTAAACATTTTCTCCATTTAAATTGCACTTGTATTAAATGGAAGAGGAAGAAAAATGTTTGTATATTGGAAAAAAAAACTCGAACCGGAAAAATTGAATTAAATATCCTATGCTATGTTTAATGTTTTATATATTTTTAATTTCGTTAGAGTTCATAAGGATTTGGATAATACACAATTTCAAAGCGCGTGTTTACTTAACTATGTCTATTTATTTAGACTTCAATTTCACCCTCGTATTGCGATGAGTTTGGTATTTAGTATTAAGCCAACAGCCAACAACCAACAACCAACAGAAAGGCATCCATCCCTCATTACCCCGCCTCATATCGTTACTTATACGCTTGCAGTATGCTTCGATGCGACCCATTTATTAATTCTGCAGCTCATGAAACATTCCAACACATAGGCAGGCACACACTTAAACATAAATATTTATGTATTTGTATAAGCGTACTCCATAGTCAACCAGTCGGAAGAGAATTAAATGAATTTCTGACTAAAGTAAAGCTCTTGAAATTAGAGTAAGCATCACGCAGTAATTGTTGTTTTTGTCGCTGCTGTTGTACTGCTGTCGTACTGCCATTTGCCGTTGTTAGCAATAAAATCAAGTTGGAGTTGGGGCTCAAATTCACTTCAGCTGCACTTACACCCACTTCACTTTGTTTGAATATCGAAGTATGTGTGTTTATGTGTGTGTGTACGTTATTGTCTCCACATTAACTCACATCGTTTATTTTCTATTAAATCAGTCCATAAACGTTGGCAATTGCTTTAATGTGAGCTGAGTTTAGCACTGAATTTGCTAGGCACATATCAATGTGTATGTGCGTTTCAAGTAAAACAAAACAAAACAAACCCAAGGAAAGCAACGAAAGCAACAATAAGAGTTTGAAAACAAAAACATTAGAAAATGAAAATAGATGTAGAAATAAAAAATATTTACGTTTATATATACGTTACATATGAAAAAGAAAAAAAAATATGAGATATTAAAGCCAAGAAGAACAATCGACAACAGTAACAACAACAACAACAACAGCAACCACTGCAGCCAGACCACATCTGTTGAAACATGACTTTGTGCTTGTTTAGAAACACTTACAAGTTATTGCCAAAGCACAAACGTAAAGCTGAAATAACAATAACACGCAGCCAGACAGACAAGCGGACAGACAAACACAATGAAAAGAATAACAAAAATATGTTTATGCGGCAACTTTACGATGAGCTTTGTAAGCGACCATCATCCACAACCGCCCGACTACCCGACCACCCGATCGCTCCAAAGGAAGTATAAAATTATATACCAAATGAAAGCGACGACATTGAAAATAGAACACTGTTAAATGGGTTAAAAAGCTTTTTGCGAGTTTTTTTTTACACTATACTTCCTAATATATGGTGTGGTGTGTGTGTGTTGTGTGTGTGTTGGCGTTAGTGAAGTTTTGTATTAACACCGTCTTGGTCTTAGCTCATCTTCATAAAATGTTTCCGCAGAACTCTTGCATATTTTGTTTTTCTTTGTATTTGTTTACGTTATGCTAAAGTAAATGAAAATTAATGAATGAATGAGTGTGTGCCGTCATTTAAATTACAGTACACAAAATGAATGCTTACAGTAGCTGTTAAGTTTGAGTGCGACTGCGGCTGTGGCTGCTACTGCGGCAGGTTGGAAATTAATTTTATGGACCCTTAGCACATGTTTTGCCATTTGCCATTTGCAGCCCTGAAATTCTTCAATGCTTTAGCATAAAGCATAACAGGTGCTAATTAAAAATGTTGTCGCCTCATTAAAGAAATTTGTGTACTCGGTGAGTGGTAACTGTAAATGACAGTACTTTGCTTGTGCAGTAAAGTAACATAGATGAAGTTTGGGGGTAAAACATAGCTGTAAACCAACTGAAATATAAGACATTATTTGTTCATTTACAAATGTTGTAAACTTACTTTTTAGCCTTAAGCTATAGTCGCAGCCATTTGCTTATTACAAAAACAACAATTAAATGAGAAGCAATCGTTAACTGAATCCACTTACCTCATTCTTACCTCATACTTTTTACTTACTCTGTTTACTGCCTAACATCGTACTCTTATAGGTATACCGTATAGCAGACACGTACAAAAAGACTTTTAATAAAATCTTATTAAATTACAAGCATTCATTAAATAAGATACAAGATACAAGCCAATAAAAGTTATAAGGAAATGAAATTGAAAGCGAAAAACCCGAAAACGCAATGAATAACTTCATTACGGAGGCAATATAGGATTTTATTTTAAAGAAGACTAGGGCTTTTAATATCTTGAATCGTCATAAAATGCTGGTTACTCTACTTGCAATAATATTAAAGATGCTAAGTTACGAATGGCAATTAAGAATTTATTTACGTGTTGCTTTTTGAAATCATTGAAAGATAATATATTTCGTCAGCAAATGACTTTCAACAGTAATTAATATGCAATGAGCTAGCATTTTCAGTTCAATTTTTATTATCAAGAAAAATTTTTATAAGCAAATCCCACTTTCCAGAAAAATGCCTCTAAAACGAAATGGAACTGGGTACGTAGTTACTTAAATGACTCAAACAGTCCGCTACCAGATATTTATTTGCTTAAATAGACAAAACAACACATTACAGAGTTTCAGCCTAAAGCAGTACACCTCTTTAGACTGCTATGATGGTTGCACGTTTTTCGCAGTGCGTGGTTAGTAGTCTCCCAACTTGGCCACTCAAAGGAACTGAGAGAGAGAGAGAATCGATTAAAATTGATTTATATTACAAAATATTATATTATAAAAGTTTGAAAATCGCAATAGCAATTTGTCCTCCAAATTGTTTTGGAGAGACAAATTGCCTGAAGATACAAATTGCTTCAGAGAGATAAAACATAGAACTAAGAAAAATTTCGTTACAGCTCTCAGATAAGTAAAGAAACAATATTGAAGACATCGAAGTCGCTCCGTTTGTAATCCTAAATAAACCTATAGAAAGTGATTGATAGGTTTTTTTCCATCTCATCAAGACAACAATCCACCTATCGGAATACGCTATGATCAAATAAACGGCGAAATGGCACAATGTCGCGTTAGTGGAATACTAATAAATACATGAACTATAGGTTTACTAAGTACCAAAATGCAAACCTTTTCGTTTCACTCTTCTTTAATTTGGGTCATAACGGGTTGATAGTCTTTGCACTTAAGCATTGAGGTGAATTCTTTTTTGCTTCTAAAGGGTCCACAAAAGAGAACATTGATCAGGTGCTTTAAAATAATTTTCAAATAATTCTGATAGAATTCATGCTTACCAAAAAACAGACAGTTTTAGTAGTATTGAACAAAATATAAATTAGGTTTGATTAACTTTGGACGAGTTTATTTACTTTTAGAGTCTCCTGATCCGAATCAAAGCTGAAAATCACTTTCTTTGTAAGGCGGAGGTCTCATCCGCCTCCAAGCAGAGATGACATTCTTTAATTTTGATTCAGGCTTATCTTAATAAGATGATAATGCACGCTATGATGACCGGTTAGATAAGCCACCAAAAATCTCAGTTCTATTCTATGCAGGAAGAATGCCCCACTATAGTTAAAGATTTTAAGATCTTAAGTTGTGATTTCTCCATTCTCTTTTTTTAATTTTCAGAAAAGAATTGCTTTCAAACACAAACTGAAAGTTTTTTCATAGGAACGACTCACACATATATTTTAACTCATTGAAAGCATTCGATTTCTTATCAGTAACAGAACCATGATTGTGTCAAAAAGTAATGATATAGTGGATTTTTTTTATTTTTGGCTGTGTTGTTGCAGTTCCCGTAATTTCTATATTTTGTATTATGTTGTCAAAGAGTGATTTTCCACTAAAATTTTGAATTTGTCACTGTTCTTACAAATTTATGTCCATTTTATGTTTTACCATTTTAAAGATTTCAAATCCTTTCAATGAAAGTGAAACAAAAATTTGCGATGAAATTACAATATTACTATATTCATTAAATGATGGAATGAAGTGCTTAAGAATTTTATATCCTATCTTCTTATAATATTAGTATTAACGTCAAATTGTTAGAGGAGGACTCAATCTTTCCCTCTCCTTAATACGCCACTGTCTCTAGCAATTAAACTCTGTTCTTAGTTGGATTTTGTTTGAAGTTCCCA
>NC_051847.1:84164822-84171672 GCF_002237135.1 Teleopsis dalmanni | reverse complement strand
CTCGTCTATGGAACTGAAGTGGGTATGTCACAATAATCCTCGAGGATGCAGTGACGCGGAGACTACTTCCCAACCCTTCTTGAAAAAAAAAAAAAAAAAAATATGTGTGAAGAGTATTTAATATTATTAATTTTAAATATGGTATATAAAATAAAAAAAGCTAGTTAGATATTATCGATAATTGCAAAGCAGACGACCTGGTTAGAGAGTACGCTTCAGATAATCGTTTCAAACATCTAAGAGATCTGGGCATACCGCTGGGATCATTTAAATAGTTGTTGAAATCTTTTTGTATTGAGAAATTTAATATCAAACGTTACCGTGAGACCTTTCATTTATGTTCAGGTTCTATGATCAGGTTCTTTAAAGTATCATACGTTTATAAATAGATTTAATGATAAAGTGAAAGAAGACAATATTTTTCAATTTTCATTGATAAATGAAGAAAACATTATTATTTCATCGTAGCCATTTTGGGGACTAGGATGGCGGAAAAATAATATTTTATAATGAGCTTGGAGTAAGTTATAGTAACTCTTGCTAAGAGTAGATAATATAAACACCTTAATACTCTTACTAAGACTTACATTACATAGTAAATTTACATTACATAAATTAGGTATATTAAAAAATAAACTAAAATTTTTGTTAGTGGGTTTGAAGTGATTGATAGTACATTTTTTAAAAAATTTAGGTTTTTTAATAATTTTTTATTTAAACCAATATTGCTACTATATTCTATTGTCATCTACAGGTTGTCCTGAAATACCTTCAACTAATTTTTTTTTTTAAAAAGTGTAATATTTAACTAGGCCGTCTTAAAAACAAATATTTTACAATTTTGGTGATTAAAACAATAAATTATTATATATTAAAAGTATACAAATAAATAAAAAATGAAAAATATATAAAATTAAATATTATAATAATAAATTATCACATTTGGCAGGACCAGAGTTCGATTCCTGGTACTTGCAGTCTTAAAAATAATTATTTACGAATAATTAAATACAAGAATTACTTCTGAGACCTCAGATGGTGGGTCAGCCAAAAATTCAATTAATTAAAATAATATAAAAAAATAAACTTTTGTTGCTGTAGTTCACAACTGTTCGAAAAACCTCTTTATAATAATAAATTAAGATATAAATTATTTTTTCTAAAGCCACTTTAAAATCAAGAAATTTGGAATGCCCGGCTTAATTACTTTAGTAAATGATGTTAAAGATTTTTTGAAAAAATATATATATATATATGTATATTCCCTTTTGTTTTTTTATTCTACTTAGTACAGCTGCGGGCTTAAGGGATATATTTTTTTCGTCGAGGGAAAATGCAATTATAATCTTCGTCATTGAAATTGTTAATTTTCTTTGAAGTAAGCTCAAACATTTTGTATTAACTTTTCTTTTGCTAATAATGATTTTCCACATAAATGAAAATTAATTGCAAGTTTATAATGAGCAATTAAAAATGCTGAATTCTAAAAGTAATTAAGCTATACTTCATGTTTCTTTTACTCAAAATAAACTTTAGAAATATGATGATGTATTTTACAACGGACGAGTATTTTTGACGACTCGTTACAGTATACAAACGAGTAAATACAATTTTCAAACATATTTTAGGTTTCCACTCCCGCACTCGTCGAATAGAACCCAAAATTTTAAATTAAATAAGGTGTTGTGTGTGAAAAAGGAACAATTTTGGGTTTGTCACTCAATGTCATTACCTTTACCATTACCGTTACCATTGCCATTGCCATTACAGTTACAATTACAATTACCAACTCCATAATTATGTGATTTTGTGAAAATCGTGTCGGAAAGCGACAAGTAACAAAAATTTGAATAACCTTGCTCTGCTCCATCATTATGAATACCTCTAGCATCAGCAGAACTTCACAATGCACAACGCACCGCACCACACCGAACCGCAGCACACCGCATCGCACCTTACCATACACAGCAGTTTAATAATAGTGGTAGAGTAACAATCGTAGCCGTAGTCGTTCTTGCTGTCGCAGTCAATGGCGCCCCACCTGCTTTCCTAATGAACATAAATTAGACAGGTGTTGCTTGGGTACGACAAGCATAAATGATAATTTGTTGCTTGCTACTTTGTGCTGGTATTTCTGTATGTTGGTATGTTTGTGTGAATTCATTTTCAAGCGAATCGGTGTGTGTATGCGTATGCGTGCAATACATATTTAAGCCGGTACGACTTAATGTAGTGCGTAGCGGTAATCCCTGCAATTATATATCAATTTGCTTAACATCTAATTTATTTGTGTTTTGCTTTCGGAATAGCTTTTACCACACATACTCAAAAGAGCAATGTGTGTGTGTGTGTTTGTGTGCGCATATCAGTGGGAAACACTATTTGGTTAGAGCTTGACTCTAACCTGACTCACACACTTGGATTTATTTTTTTATGTTTGTTCGGTGTGAAAAGCTTTTAATCGTGTACGAAACTATTTACTTACAATTCCAACAAATACTCAAACAAATCCCTATGCAAATACCCAAACAAATCGTTTTCGAGTTCAAACAGAAATGCCTTCTGAATGCTTCCTAAATACCTTCCCAAATACCTTTGAATACCTACGCAAGTGTGAAACTCAAATTTTAATAAGATTGCTTGTGTTCGATACTGTAGACTTGAATGAGAATTTAAATTGCTTCGGTGACGCAGATGGATTGATTTCCATCCATTAAAGAGAAAAAGTAGTTAAGTTTTAGATTTAAATCAATGGCATGTGAATGCAATTAATGAAGATTATCACAAATTAAAAGGATTTTTAAAAGAAGATTAGTGAAAATACCGAAATGAAAGGGATTTAGTTGTATTCAGTTTAATTGTAATTAATGTAGATTTTTTTATCGAGCATATGTATTTACGCATCAGCTAATTTTGTGAAATTTTGTAAACCAAACCATGAAATCCTTCAGAGACACCCCCGAGAGCGGTAGATACCGGCAAATCAAAACCGGATAGTGGTGAACTTGATCTCGCTAAATCGATGCTAAATCTATGCTAAATCGATAAAAATAAGTCATTAATTAACTTAACATAACTGTTTTAAAAACTATTACATATTTTCCTAGGATGAAATCGTTCATACAGCTACCAAATGCTTTAAGTGTCGGCAACCCAAAATCTGTTAGCGTTGAGTTTGGTCTCTATATACGTTGACTCTATATAAATAAGTCCGCGAATAACTTGGCAAGAACTGAATTAGTTTTTGATTTCTTTTAGTTTAAGCCTCTTGTGATAATATTGATCCACAATAAAGTTTTTGACTACTAATTGAATAGAAACCGAAACCGGATGACTGTTACCTTTAAGAATAAGTGCATCTTTATGATTGCAAATCATGATTGTTCATCCTCACCGATGAACAGTATAACAGACCAACTGTCAATGAAGTATTTCCCTAAGGTGGACAGAAAATACTTGGGAAAATACTTAATTGGCAGTTGGTTTGTTGTACTATTCATCGGTAAAGATGAAAGATTTGATAAACTAACTAAATTTAACAGGTTTTTGATCATTAATTGGATATAAATCTAAATCGGTTATTATTGATGCAGTGTTCTAAGATTAAGATTTGCTACGGCTTTATAATAACAAAGAGGTGCTCCAGTAGTATAGAACTTACTCTAGCGGAGTTCTGCTTTGACAGTTGGTCTTTTGGACTATGCATCGATAGGAATGAAAGATCTAGTAAATTACCTAGACAATGACCTACCTTTTAAATCTTCAGGTTTCTTGCAAAGAAAGTGATAATAAATCCACAAATCATCGCTGATTACGGAAAATGAAAAAATAATGCTGATCTGCCACTACAATTGGTTAGTTAGTTAAAACGAAACTAATTAAATAGACAGGATAGCTTCTGATATGATGTCTTGAATGATATATTGAAGCCTCAACCCGGCAGGTGATGGGACTTCAAATCACATTGTTTATGATTGTTTAGCTTTGACTGAACCAGGTGGACAATACCAGATTTTAGTAATTCATCAAGAAGAAATATTCTGACCTTAAATAACGTTTTTTTTCATAAATAATATATATAAAGGTGCAAATAAACAAAATTGAATTTTTATTTATATTCATTTTTCAAAGGCTTGGTTGGTTTAAAAATTTATAGAAATGGTAAATACTATAAATTTTCTGAACTTTAAGAGATGTATGCATAAATTTCTTTCGTATATCTGTTGAGCTTAAAGTCAACTACAATTGGCAAAACCATTAAATGTGTCACACTTTTATGAGCTATAAACTAGGTATATGGGATTCACATGGTTTGAATGAATGTCAAGTGGAAAATAGCAAAGTCACCTATGAAATGCTTTTGCAAAGCCACGAAAAAAATTTTTGTTGTGAATTGTGTAGAGTTCTACCATGAAAAATACTACAACGATTCACTAGGTTGAAAGGTGAGCTTAAAATTTGTTGAGCCAAGTTCCTCTAATCCTCTTCATGTTCTTGTTTAATTTTTTGTGTTAATTAATATTTTATAAAATTAACAGTTCTCCATTTTATTTTTTGTTTAAATTTTTCTTTTATAAGTTTTCTTTTTATGTTTTCTTTTTGTGGAGTGTAGGGTATCGATTTTTTATTTAATTAAATATTTGAATTGTAGGTTTTATGGAATACGTCGCTTTGCAAATGAACTAAAATTTAATCATTTATTGTTATTTACATTTTAATTAACATAATAATTGGATTTTTTTGCAAGAACTGCCATACGCAAAAGTAAAGTGCTCTCTATCAGCTTCTGCATAATTTACAATATTTTTCGTATGATTTTATTACAATACAGGATGAATCAACTGTAGTTCAACTTTTAAGAAGTTGTATATTTTTTTTTGAAAGTCAAGTTGAACCTTTGATACTTGTAGTCTCAAAAAAATTATTCACGAATAATTGAAGAAGACCAGTGATGATCGATATTTGGCAATACTAGGAATAGAATAATAAATAAGAATAATAAAATTTTGTTATTATAATTCACTACTGCTCAGAAATCTCTCATTTAAAACAATAGTTTCTAGTTTCAAAATAGTTTCTTTTGTTATAACTGGCTATGAAATATAATTTAATATGACATTCATTATCATATAACCAAACGAAAAAGAGATGGAAAACTGTAAATTTTTTTAGATTTGTTTCCATTCCTGATACACCCGCCATTGCCGCAAACTAAGTTTCTAAAGGATCTACATTTTGATCTTAAATGCTTATCTATTCTCGAGAATATAGTAGGTTCTCTTTCTCACTTTACCACTTTACCAATCTGCTATTTTTTAGTGTTGATCTTGCTCCGCAAAGCGTTCTAAACTGAAACATTGATAGAACTTGCATATAGTGATCATAGAATCTATTCTGCGCATCTAATGTAGTGTGGAAGTTTGTGTCTCAAATATATTTTATGTTATGTTTTAAAATTTTGTTACACCATCTATTTTGTTTAATTAACTACTAAACTTCCAGAAACTTTTTCATTATAGAATTCACATTGACCCTCACATCCCTGTTTGAAAACAAAGACGACAAAGGTCATTTCATTACTCAGCATTCAAACCATTACAAACGTTCAAGTTTGACTTTAATTGGCTATTAGAATGTGTAAAAATTTTCGTAAGATCTCTCTGATAAAATAGCTCAAACTTTTCATTTACGAGTTGTTTAATTTGTAAGTTTTTTTTGTCAAATAAGAAGATATTTTGCATTAATGTACAGATATATGCGATATCTAAAAAATGTGTCTTCGCTTACCATAATATTTTTTCAATCAATAGCCAAATGTTAACGTTTTAAAAAAGTAGGATGGTATTTCATGGATCAAGACTAGGAAAGATAGGCTCTATAGTGTCTTTCATTTAAGAAATCGGACTTGTAGAAACACCTTAATCCGACTGAGGGGCACAATAGTTCTTTTTGATCGCACTGTACTATCTATAATCTATAATTTTCTATAATTTAATTCTTGAATATGGGTGAAATATCTTCATCAGTGAAGATGAACGTATCATTTGGGATTATAGCATTTGCGACTTTGGGATTAATAGTTATATTCGATCTGTTCAGCTTGGCAGATATTTGTCTTCTAGTGCGAAACAGATTTCGTGTAATTTGAACATTAACTTCCTGTATTATATCTGCTGCAGATGAATTTTTTTTTGTTGGTGACGGTTTTTTATACTTTTAATTTCGTTTTTATATGTTACGATTTAATAAATGAAAGATTTAATTATATTGAGGTGTTCGAGCGTTCTATCAATAGTCGCCACAGCTAACATTTTTCCAAAATTTTGACCCTTGAATACTTACTCAAGTTTATAGACATTAAAATCATAAGGTAAACTATAATTTTATTTAGTTTAGTGGCAGTATTGCTACTAGTTTGGTATTTGTACCAATAAAGCTGATTGTTGAAGTTGCTTGCAGTTCAATTTTGATACCGACATTAGACGCATCTTGTGTGTACACATACATAGGTAACTATCTTATAAATAGATCCCGTTTTAGATATCAAAGTTTTTATAATAATTAATTTTATGTGGACTTTTTTTTACACATCGTGTCTCAGTCACAGTTGGACTTACAACGAACTCGAAAACTAGAGTAGAAATGACCTCAACCTCTCAAAAATCAGGATACAGCGGATTTGAGGGAAAAGAAAAAATAGATAAACTAGCGAGAAAAGTAGCGGCCTCATATTATATTGGGCCACAACCATTCTACGGTCCTTAATGGGGCTTTTTCAAACTTAAAGTGGCTGAAAAGAGCATTTGTATTATTGTGATAATACAATTGCCTGCAGACAAGCTTAAGAATC